>NW_012131521.1:0-2895 GCF_000143395.1 Atta cephalotes | reverse complement strand
AGAGAGAGAGAGAGAGTCTAATATCAAAATTTAGAAGTTATATATATATATATATATATAATAAAGTAATCAACCTGATAACCGAAAAGCAGTCTATACAAGAATAAAGCTCTTAGTAAAGATAATATTCTTTTTGTAAAGCGTTAAATCTAGTAGAATATAAATGATAATCAATATATCAATCTTATATCAAGATAGAATGAGCGACGTAACTTTACGTCTTCGTTACTTCAACCTTCTTACCTTGATCATCAAGCTGGAGCGCATAGCCGATCGATTATCGCTTAACCGAGTTAATTCGGGAACGTGTATCGTGCTTACGTTCAGAATACGGGTACACGAACGCGTACGCCAAGAGATCCGCCCTAAACTGGTCCGCTGCCGGCACGTAGGGGATTTAAACGAGACGCCCGCCAGAACGATAAATCCAGCTACGTGGAAAACAATGAATGGCTTCACGGAATATCGTGCGCTCTTAATAATTCGCTTACTCTGACGCGACGTCACCGTACGGGACGCGGGTGAAACGACGCGGGTGAAACGACGCGAGAGATAAGGAAATAACAAGAGAGAAAGAAGACGAACGGAGGAACATAAGAAGAGGAAGCAATGAAAATGTCTGACAAGTTTGGCCTTACGGAGGCGTCGTGAGATAGACACGCGAGGTATATGTCGAGAGTGACGAAGAGAGTTGAACCGAATATCGAGATTGAATCGAAGGGTCCGAGCCCTCGTAAATATGTCGTCAGACCGGTAAACAAGGGTGCATGAAGCCGGTACAAACCGCATTTCCACGCTCGTGCGTATGTACGCACTATAAAAGCAGAAGTTGGTTGATAATCGTAGTATGGTCGTAGTCGCATACAGATCAAATTTAAGTTTAGAAAATTTATTGTTTCGGAAGAGGTTGACAAAAACGACGAAAGAAATGATGATGGAGGAGGCGTGCTTTAGTGAGAGGACGCGAGAGTGGAGTGTGGAGGAATGGAAAAAAGACAGAGAGAAAACAATAGACGAGAAAGAGTAGAAATATAGAGAAAAATGAAATGCTCTGATAAACCATTCAAAACCGTCTCAAATCTTGTTTCTTCCTTCGATTCCTGGCTGCGAGTCAACGATCGATCTCCGGAATATAAGTCTGGTTACCAATTTTGTAGTCCACGATGCTCGTTTCTGGGCGCGATCGTAACTATAAGTCTTCGACGCGAGCTAGCAATCATCTAACGATTTCCGATACAACGCGCGTAACATATAGTGATTAGAGACTATTCAGCGTATTGATTCCGTTCAAATAGCTCGGACGTTTTACAATGACTGGTTGTAATATAAATCTAGAGAGAGGTATACACTTAATCGACCTAACATTGTACTTGTTTTATTATACAACAATAATAATTATTATGAAACAATAATGTAACAATAGAAATCTGTAAAGATTTTCTATATAAAAGATTCATTAAAAAAATAATTTATAGCTCTCTTACTTAATTTATGTATAATTAATTAATTGAGCAAAAGAAGTTAAGCATTGATAAAAATATTCCAAATAATAATGAAAATTAATCACTACATCACGAAATAAAAATATCTCATGAATTAAATTCTAATAAAAATGAAAAGAACAAGTTCCCGACACTTTCAAAAACGAGTTAATCCAACGTTGCTTGCAATGAAGGGCTTAGCAAATCGCGCACATACACTATGTTCAATATGGTGGTTCGCGACCGAATATAAATCCTGAAACGCTTACAGTTATTGCAGATCCAACGTAATATCCACTCGTACACTGTCCAGGCGGTTTACGTGGTAATTCGCCGATGACAACGTTGCGATAAAATGAAATCGGTCCACGGCTTTTATAACGGGTTTTAGGCGCGACGGTGCGGCGCGTTGTTCGATAGCCGCGATCGTTACCGCCCCGCCTGGTCTACGTAAAGAAAATCGACTGAAAGCCGTGGCAAGATAAAGCGGATATGGCATGATTTTCCCGACACAAAACCGACTGTTACATCCGTTGGATTTCTCTCACTTTCAGCGCCGTAGGAAATGTAACTTCGGCTCCCGAAATAAGCCGAGTTGACGTAATGCCTTGCTATATCGCGCTTTTGAATCAAGTGTTGGCCTTTAAAACGACGTATAGGACAGCACGCCTAATATGATATTCATGAAATCCTATGTGGCTTTCAATGAGATGGCTCATATGTTTTGAAATACGATCGAATGTGAGCGTATATGTGAAAATGAATTTACGTATATCGCTCTTTTTCCATTACGTACCTACGTTTTCTTCTCTTTTCTTCTATTCTTCGCGATTCGCAAAGATCTTGGACATTACAACGCCTCTAATTACTGCTTTATGATGAAATTATTATCGCAGAAATAAGATGCCTACATTACTCCTCAAAAAAGTATGTAAAGATTTTTCTTCCGAATCTTGCATGATATTGTTAGATAATGTTGGGAAACAAAAATGCAAGCTCCCATGGGCATTTCGTACGTCTGTTTATATGTACTTTTGTTAAAATAAGTGGATGATATGATAAGTTTGATTGCCACTGAAAATTCTTCTTTTAGGACGTTTGACGTTTGCGTTCTTTTCTATGTCCATCCATCTGTTGTCCTCAATAGCCAAAGGAATGTTCGTAAATAGAGACGTTATGTCTAATGAAATCAACGCGTATGAATCCGGTACTACCTTACAATTTTGGAACATCCTGTATCTTAGACTATGCTTCAAATGACTCTCAAAATATATATTGACTCAGTAAAAAATTTGTCATACATAATTGTATATAAATGATTACATATACAATTATTATATACATAAAACTATGTATAAAGTACGTTCTTACATATATATATATATATATATATATATATATATACAACAAAACC
>NW_012131520.1:0-2895 GCF_000143395.1 Atta cephalotes | reverse complement strand
TGTGTGTGTGTGTGTGTGTGTGTGTGTGTGTGTGTGTGTGTGTGTGTGTGTATATATATATATATATATATATATGAGCCTCTTATTTGCTAGCGAAATTATTTATTACATTGACAAATTAATTTGCAATCATAATAAATATCGATTGTTTTTTAAACAAATATCAAATTTATCTTGATTTGTTTCTATAACAAAATCATTTCTCTCAGTGTGAGTGACTTTTTGTCGATATTTTCACATTATTTTAAATTTATTCCTAAAATGGCCACAGACTAGTTCTGAGTCAGATATATCAGAATAAACAAGGAAAATGGAAGGAGACTTGCACCACAAGTTGAAGATTACAGATATCACCTCCACTTCCATCTCTAAACGAGCTTCTCTTCGTGCCTTTCGAATAATTTTGATCTGTATCCGGCCTACAGCAGAAATCGTAGGTAATTACCGTTACTAACGCTATACTGGAAAATTGCCGCGAGGCACTTAAATGGATAGAGAAGCGATAAAACCGAATTAAAACGATCGATCGAAGGTGCAGATGGGTGATGCAACATAATAATGGTGATTGTCTCTCCTCCTACCCTCCCTACATCGCTTCCTTCCCGATAATTCCATCGCTTGTTAAAATAATGGTAATAATCTAATTGGCTTGCGCACGATAATTTACGCCGTTGTTAATCAGCCCGTAAACACAAGGGAAAGATATTAGCAATTAGTAAAAAAATTACTGACAAACATGAAGAAATTGGATTGTGAAGAAATGTACGTATGCGCAAAAAAGATGCATACGCAAAATGTCTCTGTCAACTTGTAGAAGTAACGATTAATTCATAGGAAACTCACCAGTTCGGTGGGCATAGTATTGCAGGACCTGAGCGGCAGATTGTAAGTGATAGGAACGGGCTGACTCCTATACTCCTGTAGACATGAACTGTTTTTCGATAAGCCACGTGGATAGACCAAACCGTGGAAATCCGTGTTATGCTCCGTCGAGATATGAACGATTATCGATTCACTCGCGCACTCGATCTGCACAGTGCTCGCTATCGCAGCGGTCGCTGAAAAAATGAAATTACAAATATGTTTACATATATATACATATATATATATATATATATATATTGTGTGTGTGTGTGTGTGTGTGTGTGTGTGTGTGTGTGTCGCGTGCGTGCGCGTGTACATGTATGTACATACATATGAATTTTCAATCTAAATTTAACTCTTTGTTGTTTGATGATACATACTTTAGCTCTTTGTTATTCCAAGGGACATACTTCGTCGTAACGTCGTACGTACATGCTCTTAGTGCACTTACTGTTTACTTTTCAGAACTTGAGCCATATTCCCAAGACATTACTTCGATGCAAGATTTAAATTTTAAGATTAAAAATCAATAATTCATACTAAAATGTATGCAGATTTTTAAATTTCACTGCTGCAAAGTATAATATTTGTTCGTACGTTTTCATCATTTTTCATAAAATAAAAAGATTTCGTTTAACCTAATCGCGAACACAAGCGCGTTTCAGACATGATTCACGTAAAATTCGCGCAAGTTGAACGACGCGTGTGCGAACAAGCATTGTCTTCAACAATGAGGAAATCTTTCTTCGGGCTAGTTATACGGGCAGATTATACGAGCCATATAGTGTACGCGAGCCTCTCTCGGGTGCGAATGCGACGCTCTATACCTCTCGTAATGGGGTCCATTTCCAGCCCAGAGGATGGCAGTTGTAGGTCGATGCCAAACTGGCAAATAAGCAAGGCAAAGGGAACCTGAAACAGCTGAGAAATGAGGGTTGCTTGGTTGCAAAATATTTGAGCATACGCTACAAATGTTTGCCCTCGTCCTCGACATCGCGTAATAAAGCGGCAAAGCTCTTTTCCGATAATGCCCTTCTCCCTTTCCGTCCGACTTCTCGAGCCTCGCTATGACCCTTCGAGCCACCCCTCACAGCTTTTTCCGGGGTGTCTCTACCGAGAGACTGAGGATAATACGGATAAATTGAACAGCCCAATGTGTTATTGTCACAGATAAATTTATTTTTCATTTTTCTATGAAAATCGAAATTTTGAAAAATAGATCTATTACCGTTTATTATGTATGTTTTATGTTTATTTTGCTCATTATTTTTATTATTATTATTGTATATAAAAATTATCACTTTAAACATTTTTAAAGTATTAAAAAAAAATTGATATTTCTTTAATAAAAAAGATTTTGAATTATTAAATACCAAAGTAGTTAAATGTATGTATATAATTAAATTTCTTTCAGATCTCCAACATTAAAATGAATATTCAACAATCCCATACGCTTCTACATAGCACTATTTATAATACCATGTAATAATCTTATTTTCTCACATAAAATCTCAATAAAAAATTCCTTTTACAGTCAGTCAACGTCGCGACTGATCCACTTTTTTCTATTTAGCGCACGTGACTTGGGAAGAATTCCCGTCACGTTAGTTACGCACGTTTGAAAACCCTGTCGGGCGCTAAAAGAGAGCCGATGTGACAAG
This sequence comes from Atta cephalotes, assembly GCF_000143395.1. NCBI lineage: Eukaryota > Metazoa > Arthropoda > Insecta > Hymenoptera > Formicidae > Atta > Atta cephalotes. Next base: position 370 of record NW_012131520.1, on the reverse strand, counting down.
AGGATTGCCGTTCGCCAGCGGAGAAATAGATAGAGCATCACATCACATTGTATCGCATCGCATCGTGAAGCGTCTCGTGAACCGGGAAACGCGATCGAGGCAACGAATTAAATTCGGCGACCGGTGCCGAATTGATAACATCGCTATTCGCCGGGACAAATTCGTTAGCTCGGCATTATTTCCGCGAGAAATATCCCGACGCAATTTAAAATCGGTAGCAGCGAGTTATACGACGAGAGCACGTGAATTGGATGACGTGTATGTGTGTGTGTGTGTGTGTGTGTGTGTGTGTGTGTGTGTGTGTGTGTGTGTGTGTGTGTGTGTGTGTGTGTGTGTGTGTGAGAGAGAGAGAGAGAGAGAGAGAGAGAGA
>NW_012131519.1:0-2901 GCF_000143395.1 Atta cephalotes | reverse complement strand
CTCTCTCTCTCTCTCTCTCTCTCTCTCTCTCTCTCTCTCTCTCCATGTCTATCTATCTGTCTATCTATCATATTTATGTACACTTTTTCTAACTCTTCTCTTTTCTGTTTTACTTTACAGAGATACTCTTCACAGCGGGCAGAAGGTACGAGCTCTCCCGTATACGCCACGATTTTAGTTTTCTTCTTTTTTTTATTCTTCTATCTTTCGTAGAACTCTATATCTATATCACGCCCTTCCTTCTCTTTCATTTTCGTATATTATTCTCTTGCATCTCTACGACTATCGCTGTTTCTCTTTCCTAATTTCTTGGTGGAATTAGTACATCCGAAAAAGAATTGAAAAACGTAATTAAGATATTCTAAGGAGAAATAAGAAGTAAAACTTCTACAAATTGAATTATTGACTTTCACATGATGTAAGAAAGAAAACTTTAATTCACTATTGATAAATATTTATAGAATTGTAAAAATTATCATCTTGATAGTAAAACGTTTTTATTTTTATAAATGATGGATTGAAATTTTGAAATATTGAAATAAATAGCGCGATGCTAAATGTTAAAGAAATATCTTTTTTCGGAAGGAGCGTTTATTTACATAACCGCGAAGAATGGTATCGCATTTTTTGAAAAACTAAAACAAAAAATTAGATAATGCCGATGATTGTTTTATCAAAATCGTACGACATATTTTGACTTCGGTCCTGACCACTTGTAACGACCAAAGCCTGTCGATGTGATGTCCATATTTGCACTTGACAGTCCTATCTTCTTGAAACTTCTGCCATTCACACGTAAGTAGACCATTTTTTTGTTTTCCTAATTCTGCGAATTTTTAATCAAGCAATCATTTTTTTTATTTATTAAGAAGAAAATGTTAGAATTGCATACCAAACGCACATTTTATACTTTTCTATTTTTATTTTATTTCTTTTTTTATACAGAATAAAAAGTTTTCCAAAATAAAAGAAAATATGCAAACAAATAAAAATATGAAAAATAAAAAATTTTTAATTACAATTTCCTATTATCATGTGACAAAATAACCTAATAAATTATTTTATTATTGGGTTGTCCAGAAAATTCGTTCTGACTAAAATTTAAATTTTAGTATATGTTTATTAAATTAAAATTTTCTGCGTTTCAATTTTCCTTCAACATCAGCACGAATTTTCCGGACGACCCAATACATGATATAAATGATTTTAGTATATAATCGAACTAAAAGCTATATCTCCATCCACATTTGAATATGTTAGAATATTATAAGTCCTTGAGTTTATGATTTTGGAGCTTATAAGAAAAATTAATAGAAAAATATGATTTGAGTACGTACGCACGAAGTTAAATATTCTCAGATCATATCATTTTATTAATTTTTTTTATAAATTATAAAATTATAAACTCAAGATCTTAAAATATTTTTATATGTTATTTAAATATGAATAGACAAAGGAAAGTTGCTAAATACGTACCGATTGCTTAAATCGTATCTCATAAAAATATCTTATATTATTACCTTAATTACGTAATTTTATTTCTGAATCGGTATTTTTAAGTCTACTAATTGTAAGTTTTCCTAAAACGTACCACTATAAGATAAAACTATAAAATTAATAATTGATATAAACAAATAATTGCAAAAACATTTAAGTTTTATTTCATCCTTACACTTTTTTATTATTAGTACTTATTAAATATTTGACTTTTTTTCAATAAATTATTAAAAGTAGATATTAGTTATAATGATTCTTTTTATTAATCTCTATTTATAATTATTTTTATTCAAAATTCAATACTTTTAAAGGAGATATGATCTAAAAGATCATAAGTACGATTTAAGCAACCGCGATTGTTGGAATCATACTTTTTACAGCATATTACAAAAAGACTTATAATAAATTAATTTGTTATTGATGAAAAGTTAAATCACAAAATAAATGCCTGAAACATCAAATTACAATTTCTAATATATTATTTAAAAAATTGATACCAAATGGAAAATATAATAAAAAAATAACTTAAATGATACACATTTGGCAACATTTCGTTACTTTTTAGTTTGATTGTATATTTAAAGTAGTTAAAATCGTATGTGTGTAAATAATATATGTAAATCGCATTCAATCGGTAAAATAATTCTATCGGAGTTCGGTTGTCACTTCAGAATATTCTTTTAAGTCGTTAATTTTAATTTTTAGGATAAAATCGCTTTGGTTTTATTAATGTAAACGAGAAAAAGCCGCACGAATGTAGCGGCTTCAAGAAAAGTAACTTCTGGAAAGTATCGTCTGTGACGAAACTTCATCTTCGAGTCTCCGCGCGAACGTCACTCGAGAATTAATAAAGGCAATTTATCAATCATTTTGGATCGACAGCAAATGGGATTTCCCGTACTTCCATGTTATTTACTGTCGGCTTCGAGAACCCATGGTGAAGATTCGAGAAGGATATGACCCGCGTATATCGCGGGACATATCCCACCAATCAATTTTCAAGAGACTGTAACACTGACGTCAAACAAGTAGTCGTGTACAAGTATATTATTAATTTCTCTTTAAAAAGTTTCTGCGCGTTACAACGTTTACCTGACTCGGAATTGCCGCGTCACAATTTTTAAAACTAGAACTAGAACTCGGATATTTCGCTTGCAACCTCGGACGCATTCCAAAATGCGTGTAGATTAGTAAAATTTATTAGAATAATCAATGAATAATTATTTCGCATTTAATTTTTCATTAATATTAATACTAATTTAAAGTAAAAATTGATTCTCTCTCTCTCTCTCTCTCTCTCTCTCTCTCTCTTACTTACTTACTTACTTACTTACTTACTTACTTACTACTACTACTACTACTACTACTACTACTACTACTACTACTACTATACTTACTTACGTT
>NW_012131518.1:0-2905 GCF_000143395.1 Atta cephalotes | reverse complement strand
TATTATTATATATATATATATATATATATATATATATATAATCACTATTAAAAAAAATCACACTTACAGTTTCCACACAATATCATTATTCATATACAAAAGTTTTTTGCAATTAAAGTAGAAATCACAATAACATTAAAATAATATCAAATTGAATCGTGATTGATCAAAAAAATGACTTAGTAAATGACTTAGTAAAATTTAGTAATTTTGGAGCCATCATGATTTTTTTTATTCTGTTTAAATATTTAATTTATTCTGTTTTTCAATTTATTGCTTATGATAGATTTTAAAAACGTTTCTGTTAAGACATTTCATATAACATATTGCAGAATCTTTTCAGAATTATTACACATGATATGTGAAAAGTTGAAACATTTCTGAAACTTTTCTGCAATGATCGGTGCTATATGGGATTCGATATATTCTTATACGATCTTGTATATTCCTGTATAAAATTCATATGTAAAAATTTTCTTGAAAGATCTCACAAAAATTTTTCTTGTAAGAATTTGCAGAGTAATCGATATAGTTTTGTGACTAAAAGTGTAGATGTTAGTATATATGTATATGTGTATTTTATTACATATCGTTTTAAAAGAAACTGATCATTAAATATGCGAAAATTATTTTAAATACCTATGTAAAACAATTTTATAATATAGTATAATTATTCTTATATTTATATACCGTCTGTTAAATCTTGTTTTGTAACACGAATATGATTAGCCATTTGCGATGTATTCTTATTTGCACACGAATTCACTCATCAAATTCCTGTTATATTGTATTTTTGTCAATATATGGATTTTTTATTTTAAGTATTCGATTATATTATGTAAATACAATTAAAGCATTTACTTTTCACATAATGCAAAATTAAAATGCTATATCTTGAAAATAAAACATACTAAAACGAAATAAAATGCATTTTAAAATCTAAAAGATTCTTTCGCGTAGCATTAATAAAACAAAATTGCTGCCCGTGCTACAATATCATAAAAATCTTAAAAACTGTCATTTTTTTTATCTCTGTGTCATTTATTTTCTCAAAATTATGACATGATAGCCAAATTTGACAAATTAATTCGTTTAGCAAACAATAATATATCAGAAATGATTATTCATCATGTTGAAAAATGGTGTTGGACAATATTGTTCTGATTTATAAATTAATTGTGAAGAATAAAAATTTAATGATAAGTTTATAAATTATAAAACTTATTAATAATGATACGTTTATATGTGTAATTATAATTACTTTTTTCTATTAATTAGTTTCTAATTTTCTGTTAATTCTTTAAATCACAAACAATTATTGACAATTCAAATTAGAGAACTTACCATCCTTAAATTCTGACCCGAAAATAACAGCTTTGCATCCGGCAGCGTTAATGCTGTGCAGAAGTACATCACGACGTAAATTCGTATTAATTAGAGCCGCTACCAAATTGGCTTTACCAAGACCTAACCAGGTAGCAATATATTCAGGACGATTTTCCATAAATAGTGCTATACTATCAGAATGAGAAAATGATCTGGTGCGGAAGTAACGTCCTATGCGATTGCTGAAGTGTTCCAACTATCATTTATACATAGAAGATTATTATGTGCACCTCAAAATTATATGAGCAAAAGTTTGATTAGTTTTATTTTTATTTATCAGTAAATTATGATATTTATAATATTCAATTTTTTTTATAATATTCAAGTTACTTTCTGATTTCCTATATAATACATTATTAATTCAAGAGATATATTAAAATATTTTTTTAAATAAACTAATACCTTCATATTTAAAATTTAATAAATTTAATAATTCTACAAATATTGTTTCCTTTTCCAGAAAAAATGCTTATATTCATTTATAGCAAAAACATGCATTTAATACAATAGTTCATATACAATAGTTACATAACAAACACTAATAATTAATTAAATCTAATAAACTCGCCTTGACAATTATCAATACTAATAAGTGCGCAGTGCAGTACAGTTCAAATAAATCTATAAATGATGTATGCGTCAGATATTACCTGTTCGTACGTCCATTCTTTGTCCTCGAAGATATAAGCCACTTTATTCGGATGAGCTACTGCATACTTTGAGAAAATCTTTGCAACGGTATATTCGCGTTTTTCCCACCACCAAAGACGTAAGTTAAATTGAAAAAATCGATAAGCACCCCTGCACAAAACAGAAATTTTAGAATTAAATCTAAATCATTAATATAATTTGTCAAAAATATTTAATTCAACTGATTATTAATTTAGGCTTAATTAACTAATTTATTATTTTATATATTATCAATAACTTCATATTTTTTATAATCAAGGCAGATATATTAGTCAAATTTTATTGATAAACAATATCAAAATATTATCCAAAATAATATCAATAATAAATAAAAACTAAAAACATGAAATTAGTATACAAAGACAACACGTTATTTATTATTATTATGTAGACTTTAACATTATTTTCATAATATGAATTTCCTTTTTTTCTTCTTTTCCTAATTACCGTTCAAAATTAACTAATTTAAAATACACAATTAAAATTAAATAATTGAATGATCAAATAAATAATTAAAATAATCACAAACAAGATTTATGTATATTTATGATATATCTTTAAAAAATAAAAGTTAAAGGAACTTTATATAAAAATAGATAAATTATATCGATTTCTTTAAATATTTTGGTGCCACAAAATCATAATAGAAAAACAGATTTCTAGTTTTACAAACTAATGTCACATGTTTTTAAAATTGATAATACATTCTTCATTCATGGTCCCCTCACGTAATGCCTTTTTCTCTCACAATTGATTAATGACACGTATAATGTACATAATGTAACTGCTCTATTGTCACTCATGTAACACCTGGCAAAATGTCAAAAAT
>NW_012131517.1:0-2899 GCF_000143395.1 Atta cephalotes | reverse complement strand
TATATATATATATATATATATATATATATAATACGTCTTTCCTATTATATATATATATATATATTTTTTTTTTTTTCTAGATGACGAAGATTGTCCAGAATGTGACGATATTATGGAAGCACTAGAGAAAATTGACGGCGAAGCCGATCTTTTCGGAATCGACTTCGTTAAGATCTCCAGTTCGGAAGCTGCTGAAAAATATGGCATTCTCAATGTTCCATCCCTCGTGTACTTCCGAAAGAAAACGCCACTCATATATGATGGAGATCTTACACAAGAAGACAAAATCCTACAATGGCTCACTTCTCAAGATGTGTTTGAGATTAAGAATGAGATTGAGGAAGTTAACAGGAAGATGCTAGACAAATTGTTGGACGAGAATGAGTTTCTCGCAGTCTTCTTTTGTGAGCAAATATAAAATACAAATTGTGTGACAATATTATATTTGAAAATTATTTCGTTATACGTCTATCATTTCCAGATGAACATGACAGTCTTGAAAGTGAAGAGGCAAACGAAAAATTGGAAGAAATCGACGATGAAACCGATAATCTGGATATTACATTCGTCAAGATGGCAGATCCTAGATACGCTAGGAAATGGGGAGTTACTAAGCTTCCCGCGATTGTTTATTTCCGCAAACGATTCCCAAGTATCTACAGAGGTAAGAAGCTTTGCGGAAATATAGTATCTAATTCTTTATGATCCGATTCGTCTCGATCTACTCTATCATCAAAAATAGTTTATTATTATAGGATCGCTTTTCTTCGGTGCTCTTAAGTTTTATATTAATTGCTCTACAGGTGATTTGCACAAAGAACAGGACGTTCTCGAGTGGTTGCGCAAGAATAGATATCGACAGCCGGAACTGAACATCTATATGTACATGCTGATTGCCATTACCATTCTCTTCCTTATGTACACCGGTTTCTTATTGTCGTGTTTCCGCTCTGAGCCGACCGCGCCCGTTGTACATCCCAAGCAGGCGTGAACGCGCGAAAATATGCAAGTGACAAATAAATAAAGTAAAAGACAGGACTCGTGAACACTCGCGCCTGTGTGTGCCCGGTACTCTCAATATTCTCTCTGATTCCCGATGCACGATGCGTGGATAGGTTCGTCCGGAACGAACAAGCTAACAGCGCTTTATGTGACAAGTAACGATGACCGTTAAAGCGGAAATGGAAGCTAATGATTTACCTGCGAGCGTGTTTGGACCGCTGTCAAACGTTAAATAATATTGCGTGAAAGAGAGGGAGAGAATGTGTCTATTGAATTTCGTACTCTCTAAATTCTTTGGAGTGAAATCTTATTCTAAAGAGTGGAAAGAGTGGAAGAGTGGTAAGTCAAGCTTTTGTAAATCTTGAAAAAAAGTGACTCAATTTTCTATCTTTAAGAGTGAGATTTTACACTCTAGAGGGACAATTTATTCTAAAGATTTTAGGCTGGCATTCATAGTCAGTTTTCATATTCAAAACCATCTTAAGTTCTGTCGTGAGGTGTCACGAATCAATTAGAAGGCCGCATTAGCATCTTATATAAGACATTTACTTAAGACAATCTTGAAGTAAGAACCGACTATGGATTCCGACCTTAGAGAGTAGTATTTTGAACCGAAAAGTACTCGCGCGAATGTAGCGCGAACTACAAGTTTCGGATAAAATACAAGTTCAGTCAAGTAGAAAGATAATTTTAATAAATTGATATCGATACTATTACATTCTTTATCTCACAAAAAAACGAGCGATTAATATTTATTGTAAAAAGTATATATATTATAATATGTAATATAATATACATATATATATAATATATAATATATAATACAATAAGGAAATATTGAAATAGAATGTTTGTTCAACGCTTGACCCTTAGTATCGCTAATCTTAAATAATTAATATAGTTGATATAGTTGAAGAATTTCAACACGATAATTTTTTTCAAGCAAAATTTGAATATCTTCATCACTATTTATCAATGAAAAATATAATTAATAGCCGTAATGATCAAAGCTAGATTTTTAATGCTTAAATATAATTCAATCTGAAAATTATTATATATACTATATAGTATATATATATATATATATATATATATATATATATAAATCTTAACACAATCAAAGAAAACTATCGTAGGAAGTCAATTCGTCATTCGTGATGTTATTTTCGGAATATCAATAAAGTAAGTGAGATCTTATCGCTTATTCTGCCAGATAATAAAAGCAGAGACGAATAATTTTTCAGTTTAAACTTCTTATTTCTTTATATACCTTCCTTCAGTTCGTTATAAAATAACGTTATAAAATAACGTCATTTCCTAAAGAAAAATATTATTGAATCCTAAACAAATACCGTCTCATTACTTTTCATTTCTCTATTATTACGCGATCATCACTTCCTGTCGAATCGCGGAGATGAGATGCGGGAGAATGGAAGGAAAAGAAGCGATCAAGCGACATGCAGGCATTTCCCAAAGAGAAGCGCCACACATGCGAAGGCGCCGGGATGCCGGCAGCGAAATACGCCTGTGTAGTTCTTCTATTCTTTTTTTTGTCGTACTCCTCATCTAGAATCTGCCCGCCGTCGCATCGTGCCGTCCGCAATCTTCTCTCAAATAAATCAAACTTTTGAATCACGCTCGTTCCTCCTCCGACCCCTACGATCCCTACGCGCCTTTCTCTCGCTATGGTACCAGCACAAAACTTTGTAACCGGTCGCCATTGTCAAGAGTTTAAAAGCTGAATGGGTTTTTAGATTATACGCCGCGCCGGGGCGCGTTTTCGGTTTCTCGTGGCCCTGTCGTCACCGCATCGGTCTCTCTTTTCCTCGCCTGCCTCGAGACTCGAGAGAGTTTCAAATTCTTCGCGTACCGTCCGCTTACGATCTCTCTCTCTCTC
>NW_012131516.1:0-2902 GCF_000143395.1 Atta cephalotes | reverse complement strand
ACACACACACACACACACACACACACACACACACACACACACACACACACACACACACACACACACACACACATAACTACGTTAATACTAACTTTAAGGCATGTTGATATGATTTGATACAGCCAATTATGATACGGTATACTTCATCATCTTTAATATTTGGTTCGAGTAATACAAAATCCGAGCCTCGTATGCGTTCTATGTTACAGCTGCTTAAAAATTATAAATTATATCGTAACACACTCTTAAAGAAATGCATAAATGCTTTAATCTAAGAATATTTTATGCTTAGAATAGCGCAAAGAATAAACAATTTCCGATTAGCAATAAATTATTCGTAAAATAAAATAAATTTTAATCTTAGTTCAAAACAAATTTCATATCAATAAAAGAAATAATGTATGTTGTACTCAACACTAAATATGCTTATATTATTTTTTTCTTCAATGATACCTTTATCAACTTATTTTAAATCGATATGTTTTCCAGTAATATCAAGATGACAGAAATCAATGCTGTAGTAAGTGACAATAGCTTTGTAAATGAAATACCACATTTATAGAGCATGCCTCCTAAGCATGTGCAAGGAATACAAGTTCCCAAGGAAAAATTGAATCAAACTTGGATTATTCCCTCTACTAATGTAGCTCAAAAGCAAGTGAAATGCTGAGACTGTTCTACCAATACCTCCGTTAACCATATTGTGAATAAGGATATAAACAGACGATCAACTTTCTCACAATGATAGAGAACGTTGGCTGTATATACAGACGGATTCATTGCTCTCACCTATTTAACTGTGAATAGCAGATCCGTCAATGCCATGGAAAATTCGCCCATGTGTATAGGCACCTCTTTGTCACATCAGTGATATACTCGACCGGCTGTTCACGCATCTCCATTTGCAATATAATTAACAGAAACATTAGGACGAATTGAATATTTCATCCACTCTTAAAGATTGAACAACATTTAGAGGTATGTTCCACGAATGCAACAACTTACTCAAAAAACCATCACCAATAGTCAATCGTTATTCACTAGATCCATGCACTTCTGACATCTTGATATTACTGAGGAATCCTTATACATATTGTTGCCGCCTGCCGGCGAATTTTCAAATTTGTAATCCTTAATTTCAAGAATAAATAATTTGTAAATAATGCGATTTGTTAGAATCATATAATAATTTTAGAAACAAGAATATTATTTTAAGAATATTCTTTGCATAAATCTATTTATTATTGATGCCCAGCAGTGCTAAGTTTAAAAAAATAAAAGTTAAATTAAAAAGTTAAAAAGTGAATTTTTTTCTATAAATTTTTTAAAAGAGATCGTGATACAGTCTCTTTCGAGAGGGAAATTTACCGTAAGCATTCGAATAACGCGCAGATATGATGAATGTAAAGTGTAAACATTGTGTCGAAGACTATCGTCACAGAAAGCAGAAAGAATATGCTAATAAATCCGTGAAGCATCATCAGTTTGAAATATTTGTCTATGTCAAGAACATGATCTACACGATATAGAAACTTGACAAGGTATGTTTCGTTTGTAGGTAAAATTGTATAGATTCCGCTAACGATGATTGGTGTCGTTGAGGAAAGACACGCCATGTACATAATAACTGAAAATATAAGTTACTTCTTTTCCTCTATGTATTTCAAAAGTTACAACATTTTAATAAAAAGAAAACGGAGTTTATTTAATAAAAATAACAAAAATGTGAGCTGCACATTCAGAAAAAGTTTGCAAACACTTTCTTACTTGTATAATGCTCTCGGAAATATTTCGAAAAAAATGAAGAAAAAAGCATTATTATGGACAAACAATAACAAGAACGAAGTAAAAGAGAGGATAAAGAGTTAGAAATAATTTCTCATATCCTGTCAGATGTGTATCCGATAGAAAAAAATGAACAAATTTTAAAATAAAGGTAACTTACTCGCGTATCGTATCGTGAAAGTTCTGCTTTTCTCTGCGTAATGCTGTAATATTTTTTTCTCCGAATCTGTATGTTTTATCTTCCATGTCTCTTCGATGTCCTCCAAAAGTTCTTTCATCTGTAGCTCGAAAAAAATAATTCATATACAATCACAGAATGATTCAATTCATTTTTTATACAATCGAAAAATACGAACTTTGTTATTAGTAAATACACAAGTGACGAGCTTTATAACGATGATACTCTCCACCAGTAACTGCGAAACATTTTCCATAATGATGCTTAGATCTGTTATTCCAGCTGCTAAGCCCCACATCTGTCAAAAAGCAGAAACGAATTATCTATGCTAATTTTAACATTTCCTTGTTGTGCGTTTCTTTAAACACCTCAAAGCCTATCAAACTATAAATGAACAAAGATGTTATTGCGAACATTATGTTACTCTCCAGTCGCGACTGAAATGGCCATTGGCCAATTAGGGCCAGAAGCCTTTTGTTAAGATAATAGTAGCGATTGTCAAAGAAGGACATTGAAAAAAAGTAGATCGTTCGAAATGATCAGATATCTCGTCGAATATTCACGTCTAATCGCAGAGTTTATTTCTTTGAAATAATATTTCCGTATTCCTTTGAGAGAAAAAGAAAAGTAGCGGAACTAAGAAACATTGAAGTGTATTCCACAGTGTATTACGCAATCACATATGAGTAATAAAAAGCGTTTCTCTCAACAGACAAATTTCCTTTTTGTGATCGAAGAGGTCTATAACTATGACTATACACTGTATACATCGTTTTATAAAGCAAGTGAAATTCCTAAAACTATAAGATAAATGATGGCAAGATATGTCCAAATTGCTGCAGAATCGCAAAGATGAAACTGTTTTATTTTATTTAAACCAAAAAAAAATTATTAGTCGATATATTTAGTAATTAATTTTATCAAGTTTAGTATTTTTAC
>NW_012131515.1:0-2902 GCF_000143395.1 Atta cephalotes | reverse complement strand
TATATATATATATTATTATATATATATATATATATATATATATATATATGTGTGTGTGTGTATATATATATATATATTATGCGTATGCAATTAGTTGTATATTTTAATGCCTATATATAAATATATTGTATACAGTGCATGTGTGCACATACATGTATATTGCAATCATTTACTAATTAGTTTATATTAGGTATGGGAAAAAGTTCGTGGCGTTTTTCCCATTAGGTGGCATTAAAAAAACGCCACAAACTTTTTCCCACACCTAATATATATGTAGGTACCTAGTCCAAACTTAAATCCTAATCATGATGACTTACATAATTTTTTTATGTATTCTCGTAGAGAAGTTATTTAATTTTAATAGCAAGTTAAATCACATAAATTTTATAAATCATGTATTATAACGTTAAAGTGTTTAAACAATTACTAAAACTGGTTTTTTTTTTTTTTACTGAATTGTTTAATAGCATAACGTATTGCGTATGCAATCATAAAGTGTAAAAAGCAGTTACTTAAAGGTGAATCTATTTATATGCCGCTTTTAATAAAAACAAGAGCGTTCTGTTTTATACTTACAGCGTTTATAAGCATCATTTGTCTTCGTTTAATATTTAATAGACAGCAAGGATGAACTGATGCTTATAGCATGTGAACGTGAAAACGAGACGCAGCCTTAGTAAATATTAAGATTCTACTTTACATTTTTAATGTTCGCGAGAATCATTTCATTATTTTGTTAACGTTTTCAAATATTATAAATAAAGATGAAACGCTTGCAGACGTGCGAATGTTAAAGCGAATTGTACTATTTAAACTCCTTTTATATCAGCGATCAGCGTACTAATTAGTTAACTTTCTATTAAAATATCTTCATTATTAGCAATGTATTTATACTAAATTGGCATAATATGCATCAATATGATTAATGAAATACTCATATCATATAATGTTTACGTAAAAAATCGTCGAAATTGAGATAATTCAAGAGAGTGAACGCAGCCTAAGGTCTGTTCTTTTGAAATATGATAGAAACACTAAGAGCTCTCAAACTCGAGTTGGCATCACTGCTTGACGGAGTTGAGAGTCGAGTGTTGGTCATTGTGGCTGTGTGGTGGATGTGCGAGTGTGTGGGTAATCGTGTGCTGTAAAGAGAAGTTTAATTTGTCGATTAATAAAAAATATACGATCGTAGATTAAAACGCCACATAATGGTTAGTTTTTCCTTAATTTCGCGCCGATACATTATTATTTTTTTTCGTAACAGGAGTCTATGCTACAAACTATGTAATAGAACATGTGACAATATTAACCTCTTCTTCATAGCATTTTTTTAGATTTTTCAGGCAATACTATGATTTATTTCCTAATTTGAAACTTACGTTCAGTTCTTGTTTCTGTGTAATAGTTTTTTCTTAAAAAATTTCTTATATCGCTTAGCAAATGATTATTCATCCAACTTCCCACCTAATATCCATATCTTTCTTACCGAAGAAAAGAAATTTATTTCAGAAACCTTTGATGTTGCACGGGCACGAGCGTGCCATCACCAAAATAAAGTATAATAGAGAAGGAGATCTATTGTTCTCCGCTAGTAAGGACAAACAACCCAATGTTTGGTATTCGTTGAATGGAGAGCGTCTTGGTACTTTTAATGGGCATAATGGTTCCGTATGGTGTATTGATGTCAATTGGGATACCACGCGGTTGTTATCCGGCAGCGGTGACAATACTCTGAGAGTCTGGGACTGTGAAACTGGTTTGTGCATATGATAGAATCATATATACAGAAATGAGAAAATTTTGCTTGTGGATCATACATGATATCTTTGTATAATGTTCAGGCAAGGAAATAGGACAACTGACAACGAACAGTTCTGTAAGAACGTGCGGCTTCAGTTATTCTGCAAACCTCGCGGTATTCTCCACTGACAAGGCTTTAGGTCATCAGTGCGAGATGTTTATTATGGATGTACGAAATGTCGATTCTACGTTATCACAGGAGGATGCGATCTCTAGAATTTCAGTCAATGGTCCTAGAATTTCTGCCATATTATGGGGAGCCCTCGACGAGACCATTATCACAGGTCACGAAGATGGTGAAATTAAACTTTGGGATGTGAGAGTAAGTGTCTTTATCATTAGCTTGATTGCAGAAATATGATATAATATATTAGTAGATACATTGATATTAATTATTGATATTTATAATATTTATAGACAGGAAAGAAGCTGTCTAGTGTTAAAGGTCATAAATCTCAGATAAATGATATGCAATGCAACAAGGATGGCACCATGTTTGTAACTGCATCCAAGGATCACACGGCAAAACTTTTCGACAGCGAGTCTTTAATGCTATTGAAGACTTACAAGACGGAAAGACCCGTAAATTCGGCTACGATATCACCAATTTTTGATCATGTAAGATTCAAGTCAGAATAGTTGTTCATTAGTATGATTTTTGAAAAAATTATGATAGAAGAGTATGGTATAATTTCTACTGAAGGAAATAAATAGTATTATAAATAGTATAAATAAATAATATTTGCTAAATAAACCATATTTTTCTGTAGGTGGTTCTTGGTGGCGGTCAAGATGCCATGGATGTTACCACAACATCTGCACGACAAGGCAAATTCGATTCGCGATTCTTTCACTTAGTATTTGAAGAAGAATTTGCACGTTTGAAAGGACACTTCGGACCCATTAACTCTCTCGCTTTTCACCCTAATGGTCGCAGCTATTCTACAGGCGGAGAAGACGGATATATGCGCATTAATAATTTTGATCAATCTTATTTCGACTTTCATTTCGAATATTAAATTTGTCAAGAGATATATGTATATTATAATATATATAATTCTCCAAGTATATATATATATATATATATATATATATATATATA
>NW_012131514.1:0-2901 GCF_000143395.1 Atta cephalotes | reverse complement strand
TATATATATATATATATATATATATATATATATATATATATATAATAAATAAAAANAAAAAAATAATATCCTGAAAATATTTTGCTGTCTAAGGACCAAGGGTAGATGCGATTGCGAAAACGGACAGTCGTCGATTAAAACGTCGGCGTTTTCTGAAGTTCTAAGGAACACGCGGGTACTTATTGGCTAACCAGGCTTCGACAACCCTTTCTACCCGCTCCTCTCCCTCCCTCCATTCTCCTCCACGTAGAGCGATACCCTTTCTCTCTTTGGTCGCGGCATCGGCAAAGAATAAAGCCGGCTGCAGACGGTCGACACTCTGTTTCTTTAATTGCGTTAATAAATAAAGGACAGTCGGCGAACCGAGACCGAGACAGATACTAGAGAGAAGCCGCAAACAGTCCCACGACATCCTCAGCCGTATCCCTGTCTATCTCGAGAATTACAGGATCATATTTGTGATGATAATACATATATGACTATACATACAATACAATACATTTTATAATTATCTCTTTAATTATACTTTACAAAAGTGCAACATACATGTAACATACTGTATACATGTCATTAAACTAATGGCAAGTAATTTTTTAAATTAACTTTTATATTTAATAAAGTAAAATCTTTTTATTAATTTTAAAAGAAGATAGAATGTTTGATAGCGTGACATTTTTTATATAATTTTCTCCTTTCAATATTTTTAAAAATATTATTTCATTAAGCAAAAAGAATATATCTGTTGATCGAGGTGCAATCTTGATTCGAAAATTCATCGATCAACAAGCAGAAATCAATTTAATTTATAGTTCATTTATAGATACTTCAAACTTACGCGATTAATTAATTGTACATGTTATTACCATGTTATCGAGAACCATAACTTGTATTGTGACTCGCCCGTTTATGTAAGATCCAGTATTTCAGTGTTGATTTACCGGTTAGGTCACTGCAACTGTTGTGATAAAATGTTCAATCTCACATCGTAATCTATAATAAAAATTATCTGTTTATCCAAGGCAAGTGTGATATCTATAAAAATGTAAAATATCGCGTCATCTTGTCAAAGAATTTCTTCGATGAAAAATTATTCTGCGAATATCGATTAGTGTTTTTTTATAGATACTTTAATGATAAATAACTTTATCAAAATTTTTATTGTATGCAATAAGTCGATAATGTAATATATTGCAATATAAAATAATAATATATCTCAATCAGAATAAATTAATATAAATAAATAGAAAGGCTACAAGTCAGATTAAAAACAAATTAAGAACATTTAATATTCAGAAAATAAAGAATATAAAGAAGTAATAACAAACGTTGCGATGCTAATCGGGTCATTCTCAATATTAAAACAAATTTAAAAAGTTAAAATATTACATAAGTTGTCAAGTATTAAAATTTAAATTATTGCTAATACATATCGGATATTCTTGGTGGTTCATTGAAACTTGTGATGTTAAAAGTTGAAATCGCTTAGTATTCTGTGATTGCTCTATTAATGATAATTTCATTTTCTTTTCTTTATAATTAATAATCTTATTTAATCAAACTGTTGTGAGTTAAACAGTAAAAAGAAAACGCAGTAATTATTAAATCGAAGCAATAATGCGATATCATAGCAGAGACAACAAGTATCTTAGACAATATCAGACAGCTTTACAAATGTTATAATATATAAATGTTGTAACATATTGCTCTATATTATAATATCTAAATTATCATGATTTATTATCATATTAATATCATATATATTATGTGATTTATTGTTATACATTATCATGATCATATGACACATTATTAATTGCAAATTAGCATTAATTTTAGGCAATTAATTAATGTAAGTATGATAATAATAGCTTGATCAATTCTTTTAATTGATTCTTTATTAAAATATAATATATTCGTTCCCACGATTCCGAAAAGCTTCACTAAACGGGCAGGCAGAATCCCACGGGATCAAATCGGCGGAAGGCAGAAGGGTACCGCTTGGTTGTTTTACAAGCGGCCACTTCGAAGCCAGAAGCTTGTCGTGTATCCTCCTGCAATCCTCTCGCGCGGTCCTCGCTCACGTTGGATTCTTCTCTTCTTTCCTTCTCTTTTTTTTTTCTTTTTTAATCCATCCCCAACCAATCGGAACGTGCGACCGAAGGTTGTGGACCAACGCGAGGTCGACCGCGCCGGTCCACGATTTATGCCCTCTAATTCTCTCCCCTCTCGTGCGCGCGCGCACGCACGTACGCGATTTCATCTCCGGCTAAGTCGCTTCGATTATCTGCTAGGAGAGGCATACCGGCTGCTAATTTACTCCGCCGTTACAAACTACGATGATTTAGTCGGCCAGCGACGTTATTTATTCCTACTAGTTAGGACGAGTGGTTTCTGGTGGAAGCGCGATCGCTTGGAACCCGTTTTCCGGAGGAGAGCATATCTCCCCAGAGAAAGAAACAACGAGTTATCGGTAATATTCATCACTTGAGGATCATCGCTTTGGCACCAGTATTTATAGCATTGCTTGTGCTTGCCCTGAAAACCGTTTTTTTTTTTTCGACAATGGACTCGCGCTTCTAAACACAGGAAAAATAAGAATAGCACGATATTTAGCAGCAGAGAATAGAATGTTCTCCGATCAGATTCCGACTGAGAGGCGCCGAGTCGCACGCGCTCGAGAAAGGTTACATAAACAACCGGTAGGACCTCTCGATCGCTCTTCCCTGTTTTCTGAGGGCAAAATAAGAATTTTATAGAAAAATTAAAAAGACTGTTTCTCTCTTTTTTCTCTCTCTCTCTCTCTCTCTCTCTCTCTCTCTACTACTTACTACGTTACGTACGTACGTACGTTACGTTACGTTACGTTACGTTCGTTACGTACGTACGTACGTACGTACGTACGTA
>NW_012131513.1:0-2904 GCF_000143395.1 Atta cephalotes | reverse complement strand
GCAATAGTATATAGCTTCTGTTTCATATTTGAGTCCAATATCTAAAACTAAATCGTGCAAATCGGAATATCTCGATAAATATCTTGATGTACAAGTTAATATATACAAATTATATAAGTATAGCTGTGCGAACTGATAGTCGTGTTCTCCGCTACAATTTGTCGCATCTCAAGAAGTAATAACACAACATACGAAGTGAGTTCTGCTGCTATCTGTTCGCTTGAGCATTCTTGCGCGAACGATAGCGCAGCGATTTTGTGTGCACAACGCTGTATGCTCGCCATAGCGAGCACTCAGCGGACGAAGTTTTCGTTGCTTCAAAATAATTAACGTGCTATGAAATGGAATACATATATGCCAAATATTCTGTTCCTCGAATTACCAAATTAATTACGAGCTATTGTCGTATACTACGATTTGTTTTATAAACTCATCAGCGTTGATTGAAACAATAACTATGATTACAAAGTCTGATAGATATTGTTATTTGAATATCAATTCATGCGCATTAAGAATATCTTTTGATGTATATTACTTATTTAATCGCGTAACAAATTATTTACTTTTTTCTTTCAAATTAGCATTTAGTTTAATTACTCGGCTTATCATAAAAAAATTAAATAAACTAAAAAATAAATTAACTATAGCTAAGAAAAGATAATGAATTGATATATTTTTAAACGCAATTACGGATTCTTACTCACAAATCTTACTGATTGCCTTTGATTGTAACTCAAAATATATACATATGAATTAATCACAAATGCGACGTTTTTAAATGAAGATTTTCTACTGTGACTAATCTTTAAAATATACTCTTAAAAGTTTTATGATATTTGCGATATGATATTTGCAAGATATTCTATTATACATAAACGTTGCCTGCGACATAATGATCTTAGATTATTTATGAGAATGTATTGCGAGTCTTCAATACTTGTTAGATAATTCCAAAATCAGTATTTTATTAAGTTAATTTAGTTAGTTAAATGGCGAATTTTTTGATCAGGCTCCGAGTGGCAGGCTCGAGCGGTTCTACGCAAATCATCAATACGGATTTTGGCACCGAGACCAAGAGAATTGAAAAAAAAAGAAAGAAAAAGAGGGAAGAATTGATGGCAAGAATTAATCATTCCACGCATTCACCGTGCGCCCGGTTATATTCGTGCGATCCGATAATTACAGATCGCCGCGAAACAATAACGAGACCGTGCCGCCGCGCCGCCGAGTGTAATATTTTATTTCTGCCCGGACAACACTGACGCCGGCTAATATTTTTCAACTATGGTCGAGCAGCCAGCCGAGCCGTTTATCGAGGGTTCCTGACACGTGAAATCCATCGTAGTCGTAGTCTTTTCCTCCTAGCCCAATGTGCACAAGCGAGCGAGCGTGCGCGTCCAAACTTCGCCCTTGTATGCCTCCACGATAACGGCACAACCCTCAGTACAATCCTCTCGCAGTCACGGCCTCTTATTCGATCTCTAGTATTTCTTTTATCGGGTTTTTTGCACCCCGTAAACGTCACGAACGTATGATCACTTTCGCGAAATTGAAATTAAAGCAGATACTCGCCGAATCTGGCGTTGACATACGAATTTTTCCCCCGCGAAGGATCTAGCGTAGCTGCTTATTGTCTTGGAGACGTGTCGCTCTGTGTTAATCGGCTCTGTCAGGTCGCGTGGTAAAAGATCGAGCATTTCCAAAAGCATTAGCAAGAAGGCCCAATAAATAATTTCGTACTTGGGCTTCTTATTCTTTCGCGCACATCTCTTTTATCCGTATCTTGTCAAAATGAATAAAGAAAACTGTCCATTGGAACTCGATCTGTCCTTGAAATAAACCTTCTTGATAAAAGAGAAGCAAATAATAATAATTTGCGCAACACATTGTATATGTG
Organism: Atta cephalotes; assembly: GCF_000143395.1. Lineage (NCBI taxonomy): Eukaryota > Metazoa > Arthropoda > Insecta > Hymenoptera > Formicidae > Atta > Atta cephalotes. The sequence continues at coordinate 1,007 of NW_012131513.1, read as the reverse complement.
TAAATTACTTAGACGGTTTTCCTGAAATATTAAAAATTTTACCTTAATTGTAGATTTAAAATTGTAGATTTAAAAATAATTTTGTTGAACCATCAAAATAATTATGTAAGTTATCCAAACCAGTTGCTAAAATGTCAAAACTTTTTGTAGCATTGTTCATCACGCTTGGAAGTTCATGAAATTAGTTAAGTCCAATAAAGTTATTTTCATATCTGTATTTGATCTAATTTGTATAAATACTTCAACAAAATAGTTTTTCTAATTCTCATAACACTTTAACCGAAAAATAACATCACAATTAAATTCACAGAGTCATCAAAACTTATCATTTTGCGTTGTTGAAAACAATTTTGAGAAATAATTTCAATAACAAATGTTCTGTTTTTTTTATTTTGATATTATTTACCATAAGTATAAAGCCTTGTTTAATACTCCCATCGATAGAATTTATTACATTATTGCATTTTCTTGGAAAGGCAGTAAATGAAAAATTAATAAAATATTACAATTGTTATAAAAAAAAAAGTCTTTTTTTAAATAAAACTATATTTTAATTTACTTTTTGTTAGGTATAGAATATTTATCTCAACTTTTAGGAATTGCTTTATACTTGTAGCTAAAGCTGTATTTCATAATTATTGACGTTGAAGAAAGTAATAATCGACTTTCTAATTTAAAAAATAATTTACGAGAAAGAGAGAGAGAGAAAGAGAGAGAGAGTAAGAGGAAGAAAAAGAGAAAATTTACAGAAATTCGAATATTTACAGAAAACATTTGTAATTTTTATAGATTACTATATTGTATTATATATCTCTTAATGCGCGCGCGCGCACACACGCACACGCACACGCACACGCACACACACACCACACACACACACACCACACACACACACACACACACACACCACACACACACGCACACGCGACACACACACACACACGCACGCGCACACACACACACACACACACACACACACACACACACACACACACACACACACACAC
>NW_012131512.1:0-2901 GCF_000143395.1 Atta cephalotes | reverse complement strand
CCCCTCCCTCCTCTCTCTCTCTCTCTCTCTCTCTCTCTCTCTCTCTCTCTTTCTCTCTTTTATCATCACACTACATTGATGGCGAGCTATCGTCGACATCTATAACGACCAGCGACTTACGTGTCCAGTTTCCATTCTTCCTCACGAAAAAAGCCGTGAGGAATTGCCTATACGTGACGTGCGAAGAGGGGAAGAATTGGAAAGAAGGGATGAAGATAAAGAGAGATGACGGGGATTGAAAAAGGAAACGATGAACGGGGGATTGCGAGAAGGTGGTTGGACACAAGCCCCCGAACAGCCGACATTCTATTTAAAGTCGCGCGGGGTGGTAGCAGAGCTAGCTAGAGAGTTTGCTAGCTAGTTGACTGGTAATTTACGAGCTTTTACCAAAAAGTTGGACACCTCGGGGATGGCTCCACACTTTGACACGTGACCCACTTTTATTGGGTTACGTAATTGATCGCCCTGCGCCTGCTTCGTGTTAGCGCGACCTCCCTTCTCCTCTCCGCCCTTTTGTCCCCTTGTAATCCCGGCCCTTCCTCTTCCTGTTCTTGCGCGATTCTTCCACAACCGTTTTCGCCAACCCCTCAAAAAACGCAAAAATATCCTTGCTATCTGTAATCGTTGAAGGCTAATGTATGAATCATACATCACTATTTCAGAAATGCTAAAAGAAAATAAGTATTAAGAATTATAAATGAGGAAAAATGAAGTGAAAGCTTTAAAGAAATTATGGTTTGTATTCATACCTCACTTTTATTGATAAATGAGCGCATTTGGCGTAGAATTTACATGCATTATAGAATCTCCGCAGAAATAAATTTATTGCGCATTTGTCGATAAAAGTGAGGTATGAATATAAAGCTATGTTTACGTTTAAATATGTTTTTCATTACAGCACTGATATCTACGTTGATATTACTTTATTATTTCACTTGACTTATTCTCAGACCTTTACTTGTTTATTTATAATCTTATATTGCATTATATAGGTGTATGCATAATAATCTATTTTAATTTTTCGAGTTAAATAATTTTGACGTAACTATCATCTAATAATTCAATTCTAATATTTCAATTTTTATAGTCATGAAGGATTATCAGCAATTACCGATCGTTACACTTTCAATTATGAAAATCTAATAAATCATCGATGACTATCATATATTTAATAATCAGTAGGTTATCTGTATAATGGATTTTATTAATTTTCTATAATATCTATTTTCAAAGAGAATATAAAATTATAATAAATGAAGAAAAACATATTTAAACATAAACATAGCTTTATATATAAAATTACATGTAATTTATTTAAAAGTAATACTTGTTCAAAATTCATTCATTCTTTTAGGAGTATTGGAAACAGTTAAATCTTTGAGATTATTGAATTAGATAGAAATTGAATTAAATTCTTTAAAGTATTTTTATTATTCTATTAATAAAAAATTATATACTATATTATAAACAACTACATTAATTATTTATTTAAAAAATATAATATTTTTCTTTTATGTCAAATAAAAATAAAATATCGAACACACAGAGGAAAAATATATCAAATAAAATATTAGGAAAATAAAATATTAAATATAGAAAAAAATTGATAAAACAAATTTAATTTAAAAAATAATAAATAAAAATTTTAATAAATGAAAATAAAAAATTATTAAATCTAAATTAATTAGAATACAAAATAGGAATTTAACTCATTTTTTGAAATTTACTTTTATCTTGATTTTATAGGGTTTGTAAAATGTTTCACTCATAATTAAGGTGCTAAGAGATCTATAATATCTTATTTTCTTTGATTTTTTGATATAGCATTTTTTTACATTTCAGTTATTCAATTAAATCTCTTGTGCGGAGAAAGGAATTATTAAAATTTCAATCAACTCCATAAGCATGATTGTGTGAACGTCTCTATTATCTACCAGCATCTATTAATGGCTAGCGTTATCAATGTTGAACAATGTGCTGGAGCGTATTGTTCACGCTAAGCTGGAGTGTCGTTTTCAGAATTCAGCGATCAGAGAGACCCAGTTACTCGTTCCCGCACGTTCCCAAATTCACCGTGAGTTAGCTGTTAAACTTGTATCGCCTTTCTCGTGTTACACTCAGAAGTATTTCTCTCTGTGGCGGGAGTTATTTTTAAAACTGAGTCAAAAATGCGAAAGGGAGGCGGGCCGAAAAATAATAAAGGATATGAATAGATTAGCGACAAAAAGGAGCACGCTATTAATTGTTATGCGTAATTCCATTCCCATGCTAACGATTAATTAGATTCTCGATAAAGGGTTGCGTGTATGTTTTCGGTAAAGCCTTTAAGACTGTGTGACGAAATCATTGTAACACTTTGTAGGTATGGCCCATTCGCGCGATATCATCTTGGCGAATTATTCGTGACAATCTAATTTATTTTGAACTTATTCCTGTGCTACATTTGAATATGTTCTCACCACCGTTATCGTTGCTAATAAACGAAGATTGATCTATTAGCGATTTAACGAAAAATGGATTTTTAAAGAATAAAAATGTTAATGTTAGAAGATTTGTTTCGTTCGTTTGTACGTCATTCGTACAGATCTTCTGTAGATGCCATAAAGTTCAAAGCGAAGAATCTCGGTCGTGGCATTTTCGTTGCACCGCGCACGTTCATAGACTTGCAACAAAAAGATCGACGCGTGCATGAATATGTATGCTCCCTAAACTATTTCGGTTACTTTGGGGCTATTTAGAGGTGCGGTATGTGAGGCCACGAGAAAACGGCCTCAGAGAAAGAGTGAAAGAGAGAGAGAGAGAGACGGGGAGGGGGGAAGAGAGAGAGAGAGAGAGAGAGAGTGCGGCTTATAGAGCACTATTTAAGAAGGTAAAGTTAGTATTGGTTGGGTCGTAGAGCTC
>NW_012131511.1:0-2901 GCF_000143395.1 Atta cephalotes | reverse complement strand
AAAAATACTATATATATATATATATATATATATATATATATAAGTAAATGAAGTTATGACAGTGAAAACAACAAGAATTCACCAGCATGGCATTTATGGATATTTTTTCACAAATATCTTTTTTTCTTCATTTTTGTGGAAAAAATTTTGCTTATACATTGCATCGATCGCTTAATCGCAGACTTCTTTAAGAAAAATACTGCAAAATTAGAAGTATTTGAATGTTCTTTAACATGTAAAAGTAATGTTAAGTTTAATAGTAAAATTTGCTAAAAGAAAGAACATTCAATCAATAGGTCAAAAAGTGGGGATAGACGGAATGTTCCTCATATTTTACAGTCATATGTGTTCCTACCCTCGAAGAAATGACTTGCGCGAAGGATCAATACTTTAGTCTCAATCGAATTCTCATGCTCGCTATTGGTTTGTGGCCTTATGAACAATCCAAACTCGTTCGACTACAATTGACTTTGCATTACGGAATTTTGGGAAGTTTTATTGTATTTCAGGTAAATGAATGTATAGTATTTAATAGATCTTTTATAAGAAACGTTCTTATTTATTAATAACAATAATTCATTAATGATTAATAAGTTACCACATTGTTATTAATAGCAATCTAGCATATTTAAATTTATTTATAATTATACAATATAAAGTTATATATTTTTGTTATAATTATTATGACGTATGTATAGTTAGAATTTGTGCTTTGTGTTCAATGTATTATTATACGTAAGAAAAATAATTAATAATTAAAATCTTTCTATTTGGTGACAAAATAATATTATTTTTTTATACAAATAATTCAACAAAATCATTTTCCATAGTTTACAACATTTGTGACCTCAAAATATGATTTGCAATTAACTATTGAAATTCTATCTGTCTCGTTCTTCTTTAATCTTTTCTTGATACCATACCTCTCGTTCAACTTTAACATGGATGTTGTAAGCGATAAGAAATATTTCTTATTTAAATAAATGCATGTTGAACTCTTTAGATTTCTTGAAATAAAATCTCACTCTAAAATTGTTAAAATACTGCCACTATTGAGAAAGAATGAAAAATTTGCACTCTAGAATAAAAATGGCTGATTTTCACTTTTTTATGGAATGATATTTCTTTTCTTTAAAATTAAATTTTATTTAAAAAAATTGAAAATCTGCCACTTTTATTCAAGAGTGCAAATTTTTCACTCTTTTTCTTTTAACAGTAATTTAATTCTTTTCGAGATTTTATTCCAAGACATTTAGAGAATATATTACATTTGTCTATCTTCCGCATAACAAGTAGCATAGAAAATCATTGACAGGTAAAACATTTATTAGAACTTCTCCAAGATACATACGATGAGTTAAGAGACGAAAATGAAATTGCCATTATAGAAAAGTATTGGAACATCGCAAAACGTTACATTGAAATGCTTACGCGTAAGACAATCTCTCAGTTTTCACTATTCAGGAAATATACAGATTTCATTTAAAAATTCAAGTAACATTTTTATTGAACAATCTATTTGCGATTGTACACAGTATTGTATTTCAAATTTCGTAATTATGAATGATAAGAGCAGATTTTTTTAAGTAATTAATTAATCGATTATATGGTACGTAATATATGGTGATATTACATGAAATCACATGTACACATTGCTTTGTCACCATCTGACATCTATGCAATATCTTCTCATGTTTAACCATCCTTAAGCTCATATATTGTACATAAAGAACGTAAATGAAAAACATTTTATAGAAAATGTCATATCAATTAAATAATGTTCTCGAAATCAAAATACCTTTCTCTTTACAACATTTTATCTATATTTAATATACTCTAAGAAGTGCGTTTATATGCACAAAACTTGAAATAGTCATATATAGCTGTACATCAGGTGATATCGTAAACATATATATATTGAGAGAGATTAAAATAAAATAAATTAAAAATATATAATAGTATTTAAAAATATTAATTAATAATTTTTTATGATTGTTTTAAAAAAAAAATTCGTTTTTAGTGCTCTTTATCTTCACCGATATTTTGTTCATCTTTTCTCCATTTTTGCCATATATAATCGATACTATGTGCTGTGGAAACAAATCTCAGCTGCAACCATCGTTAAAAATCGTCACAGAATATTTCATCGATCAAGAAACATATTTTTATTTAATTATACTACATGCAGATGTAGCATTCTTTATAGGATCACTTGCAATGCTAGCGACGGGAGCAATGCTTTTAACGTATATGCAACATGTCTGCGGAATGTTAAAAATTGCCAGGTAAGAAAATTAATGAATGTGATAATGATTATCAAAAGAATCCGGCATTAATTATATTGTATGATAAATTAGGTCCTGATGAAATGAATTAGTTTTCACATATGATGTAGCTTATAATGTGGTGGACAAAATATTTCATAAATACAAAGCTAGAAAATGGATAATTTTTAAACTATGTGAACTATTACACAAATGTGCAAAATTTATGCTTACAGAGTACCTTTGATATATCATAAACTATCAAAAACTATCTAATATTGAGTTTTAAGTTTACAATATCTTTTGTTTATCACGTTATAAGTTATATTACATGTAAAAATTCATTTTATCAGAAATTTTCCTAATTTTTCATAATACGAAGTTTTTTTATATTGTAAATAATAAAATATTCGCTTTGTCGCATTCAATCAGTATGAAACTACATTGGATTTATATCAAAATTATTATATGTGTTAATTATATGTTTACTGCACGTTGACTTAGACGGGGTTCCTTTTTTAATTCGAAAACTACAGCAAATCACAGAATGGTATAAGATTTTTTTGTTCCTTATCCATTCTATGTTCCCAATGCAATTCCTACTTATTTTTGAGACATCCTTTTATATATATATTTT
>NW_012131510.1:0-2907 GCF_000143395.1 Atta cephalotes | reverse complement strand
AATTTTCGAATTCCATCTCGAAAAAATGACTCGTCTTTGGAGGCGATCCAATTTTGGAGCCAATTTTCGATTTCTGCGAAAGAAGTGAATTGGTGACTTGCCAAATCGTGTTACATCCTTCGGAACAATCAGTAATCAGAAGGAGCAATGTCCGGAGAATACGACGGGTGCGGTAAAACATCCCATTTAGCGTTCCCAAATATTTTTTTATGACTTTAGCGATGAGGCCGAGCGTCATAAAGAAGAATAACTTTATCATATCTTTGCTCGTATTCCGGCCGTTTTTCTCGCAACGGCTCAAATGAATCAATTGTAGCCGATACCGATCGCCCGTAATGGAATCGCCAGGTTTCAGCAGCTCATAGTAAACAAGATCCTTTTGGTCCCACCAAATATAGAGCATGATTTTCAAACTATGAATGTTCGGCCGTGGTATGGATATTGAGATCGATGGCAACGATTGACTGGGCTTAGCGTAATATTTTTTCTTCTTGGGGTTGTCGTAGCATATCCACTTCTCATCTCCAGTCACAATCCGATGCAAAAAATCTTTTCTCTGTTGTCTTTGAATCAGATGTTCGCAAGTGAAAAATCGCCTTTCAACGTCTCTCGGTTTCAGTTCATAAGGCACCCAATTTCCAATTTCCTTATTTTTGAATCATTCCCAATCATACAGAAACGGCTTGTTGAGTTACCCCTAATGATTCTGCAAGCTCCTTTGACTCTGATTTTCTTCGAATAATGCCTCTAATTCTTTGTCTTCGAATTTTTTTGGCTCTCCAAAGCGAGGCTTGTCTTCAATGCTGAAATCTCCATCCTTGAAACGTCGAAACCATTCCCTACATGATTTATCAGTTGGAGCAGTGTCACTATAAACAATTCGACAAGCATTCGATGGACTTCAGCCGCACTTTTCTTTCAATTAAAGCAGAAAATCAAAACTTCCCGTAAATGCTGCTTGATTAACACAAAATTCGACATTTCAAACACAGTAAAAATCAAGGTTTTTGTATGAAACTCAAAGCGATATAAATTGAATATTATTAACAGATGTTTAACCTCTCTGAAACCGCCAAAATCAGCTGTCACTATAAACCATTCATAATAGCTAGAGCCATCGTTAGGAAAACGGACCGAACTAATTTGTATTCCCAATGTATTATGCAAACATAACTTTATCAATTATTAAAAGTGAATTAACTTACTTTTATAAAAAAAAAATCATCAAAAAGAATAGCTTTTAAAAGTTTTGACAAAAATAACATTTGACTATGAGAATATTTTTTTTTGCTATTATTATTTTGCTATTATATTTTTTGATATTATATTTTTTGATTAAACTTAGATTACCCAATAATTTTCTGTCATTAAAAAATAGTTTTTCTGAGAAACTTAATTTTTTAATTGTGTTATTTTTATATATTTTATTATTTCTGATATTTATTATTTTCATCTTTATTCTAATTATTAGTGACACTATCCGTCTCGATGCATTTAAATATCACTACTTAAAAAAAAGCATTTTGCTACAGAAAGCCAACGATCGTCAGAGACGTACTTCAGTTAATGGAGACCGGTAACAATGGTCGGTCGAGCAGTCTCGAAATATCACAGAGTATTTTGGCGTTAATTCGTAGTGGCGCGGACCGGCGAATGACATAGCTAACTCTATCATAGCTTGAAGAAGAAACGAGGGTAAAGCCAGTCCTCTACAGTTGGTATAATGCTCGTCCTGGTCTGGCTGAAATGGCATAAGCTGCCCCAGGGGTAGCTGCTCTCTATTAGAAGATACACCTCCGGGTTCACATCAGCGGATCAACATGCAGACATTCACCCCTCGCACAATGGTCCACCCACATCTGTGAACAAGGGTGTAATTCGGAATTGTGTGCCGTGCTGCTCTCCAGCAAGGGACGAAAAGGAAGGATAATTTTGCGAGGAAAAAAGCTATCCTTATGAGATCTGCGTAGCATCGTACAGAATATTTCTGCGTTTGGGTAATCTCTTAATGCAGTTACGCTTATATTTTACATAATTTGTTTAATAAAAGATATACTCCATTAAGATTATTGAGAATTTATGAATCGCGAATATATTTGAAGACATATAATAAAAAAATTAAAAATAGTAATTGCACAAATATTACAGGGAAATATGTTTATTACAATAAAAAAAGAATATATGAACGATATTATACAAAAAATTGAATATCACGTTTAGCTCGTATCTCGGCTACTAAATGGAATATAGAGCTAATTGCTTTCAGTATGGTGGTTCCCAGGCATGCGATTAAAGCTTTACATAATGTAGGAATACATGCTTGTGCTCTTGGTTTCCTGAGGGAACAGTAAACAGGTCCATGACCACCTACTTTAATCGATGATGATGGAGCGAGGCCTTTCCATTCGGCCCTACAAGGATTACCTTGCAGGATATTGAGAATGCTTTTAATAAAGCGTCTCGTCTTATACTATTATTCATAGCGACTTTTGTGCTGCTCGCAACCGCTAAGCTACTCTGATTGTTCGATCAACAATATACAATACTTTTTGTTTCCTCTACAATTTTCTCCTTTTTCTTTATCTGCAGAAAAGCCTTGACTGATCCCTCTAGAATAACAAATGACTAATTCGAACTGATCCTATCGATTCTTATTTTGCTTTCATGTTGTGTGATTGTCATAATAAATCCGCGGTAAACAAGTATCTCTGGTTACTCAGCCGAAATTCGTTATTGGAAAGTTAGATGAAAGTGATAGAGCGCGTAGCTGCAAGATCAATAATTTTGTCTTACAAATAAGAATTTGTATTATCTCAGCATAAAACAGTTGCGTCTCGTCTTTTCAACTGCACTAATTAAGTAATTAATACTACTTCCTTTTCAGTTCGTCAAACAATAATCAAATTA
>NW_012131509.1:0-2902 GCF_000143395.1 Atta cephalotes | reverse complement strand
AGAGAGAGAGAGAGAGAGAGAGAAGAGAGAGAGAGAGAGAGAGAGAGAGAGAAAGAGTGAGAGAGGAAAAGAGAGGCGAAGAGAGGAAGCACCGAAGTCGCGCGTGCATTCGGAAAATAAACGCGTCGACGAGTTTATCGTTTGACTTCTGGCGATAAAAGAGCGATCATTGCTCCGTATCATTCGTAATATAAGAATTAATGCAAACGAGCTGGCTCGCGTGTAGAAAATCCGTGATCTGCCGTATTCAATCTACTATTGGTGTATAATAATTATAGATGCGTACGCTTGGTTGCCTACTTTATCTTTGTAAATGGCGGATTAATGGTATAACGTGACAAAAATATAGTAAATTACAATATCCAGTCAGTGATTACGTTAAAAAACTTTCCGTCTAAATGATATATGCGGCCGATGAAATCGACTCGTGAATCTGTGAATGGATCTACGATGATTATGAATGTTTATATTCTGTCGACCGTGTCGGCTTTATAAATTATGCATTAAATTTATAAAAAAATGAAATCATATTTAATTTGCTACGTCTGATATTGCTGTATATTATTTTGATGAAACACTTTACCCAAATAATTAATGTCGCAGTGCTTCATGTCAACATATTGGAATTAAATAAATAAGTAGATAAATGTGACTAATGAAATCAATTGAAATATTTTATCTCGGTTGTCCAAACTTTATAAATTATATATTAATATATAAAAAATTACGAGGTGGAATCATGTCTGGTTATAACCACGCTGTTTTAACTTTTTCACTTAAGCAATTAATATCGCGACAACACAGCGAAGCTAAATAGAGTAATAAATATATTCAAACGGAAATGTTTTTAATTGGATCGTTATCAGATTACTAACTGCGAGACGCGACAGGACACGTCGGTTTCACGCACGTTTCGCGATATTTGCGCAAATCCGCGGTAGTCTTGGATGTGAGCGCGCGAATTGTTTTATAAGGCAGAAATAATATACTCTGTGAGTGCATTCGAGCATCCGTCAAAAATATCGCGGTAACAATAGCGAAAGAAAAAAAATATATCCGACGTTTCGACTTCGTCAATGCGTGCACTACACTCTCGAGCTAACAGCGGGCGTATTTCGTTTCTGTCTATTTTTCTGAAAACAAACATTCGATCTGACGAGCTGAATAACGCCAATGGAACACTAGGAAAGGACCACTCGTTTCTGGAGCACTCTTCGGAGCGCCATCGCGGAAAGTTATGTTTTTGTTGCGCCCGTTTCGTTTTTTGCCACCCCCACATACGACCGCCGCGCGAGGGAGGTCCCTTGAACGATTCGATAGGAATATGGGCCGCAGGTATTTCCTCTGACATTCGATAAATAGCGGCCGATGTTTGCTTTCGCAAATGAATGCCCTCTCCCTTGCACACTTGCAAGAGCCTCACACTTTTAATTTTTAATTCATACCGTATGGATATGTTATATAGGCGGCAAGTCCAAATGTAGAAATTGCATGATGCAAAACATTGAGATTTATGGAAATATATAGAAATCTTACACATAAAAGTTGATTTATAAAAACTGAACGTATTATTATATAAAGGTAGAAGTCGTGTTACTTAGTGATATTTTCGTGATTCAACATCGCGTACAACAGATTGGCGTAATTGCCAAGTCGAAGTGCTTAGAACAGCAATCAATAAGATATCGAGACGAGGCAGAAATCATCCTCGTAATTTATACGCAACTCCCACGCGAAATGCACATTGCCGCTGCGGCGCACCGTCTCTTCTTTTCTACAAGAACGCAAGGGAAATGATAGCACGTATGGCGTTATATCGCGAATATTATAACTTTTGTGAATCTCCTCCGTGATCATATTTATCGCTCGTTCTTTTGTTGGCACGAATCCATAAATTAACGTATAAAGTCACTTCATTAAAATAGTGTCGTGACATATCATACTTTTAAAAACGTGAGATGCATCGATAATAAGACACATTTGTATTTATAGGCATCGAACAACATAGGGCGCGAGCCAACATTGCAGATGCTTAAATCAATCGGAAAAAAGAATTTTACAAATTGATCACTAATCAAAGAATGCTTCAAAGCACTTGCAGGTGAAGGTAAATCACACCCAGAAAAAGATACGTGAGATGATATGCTTCTGTTTATTTGCGCCACGAAAACAATATGTCAAAAATCTGAAAATCCAAAGGAGTGTTAGTACGAAAACAATTCAACAGACTGAAAACTCGAGAATTCCGATTTTCGAAAATTCAAGGAGGAAGAAACGTGAATTTTTTTACTTGATGTCTGACGAGGCACACTTTGTTTTATTTGCGGATTATTATAAAGTATGTCGCGGGCTTCTGCCAGTGTAAAACTTGACTAATACTATATATCAGGTTTTCTCCTTTGATATTTTCTTTTATTGTACGCATATCAGCAGCGCCTTCACTTTGAGTCCACAAAGTCGCTTTCACCTGTTCAATTAATTCCTCGCTTTCGACCAAAGACACTCTAGTTATTTCGCGATTTTGTCAGGTACGAGGTAGAGGAGGTCGAGTTTTCTTTCTCACTTTTCTTGTCTAATTTACGGCACTGTTAAGACGGGCCGGAAGCCAGTGCAATCCGCGTAAAAATAATCGGCTCAATCGCCAGTTTTATTTCCTCTTAGTTACATTACAAATCCAGTGATCATTAACTCTAATTATCATTAATTTACGACACGACGCAAAAGTCGAGTTGTCTAGACTCGTCAGAAGTGACTTCGTACGAATCTCAATTTTTTTCTTTTTCTTTGACGTACTTTAGCCATCACTTTATCGACGTATAAATGAAGCAAAAGCTCATTATTAAATCATTATCAAATTTTAATGTTGTAAAAGGGGGAAAAATAAATTCTCTCTCTCTCTCTC
>NW_012131508.1:0-2909 GCF_000143395.1 Atta cephalotes | reverse complement strand
AATACTACTATATATATATATATATATATACATACACATAAGATGTCTTAGAAATGTTTAAAGAGGTAACATTTACATAAATATTTAAATAAACGATCAAATTTTTATTTTTTTATCAAGAATGAATAGATTTCTTAATGAATTAACCGTCAATAATAAAATATCATTTTTTACTGACATTGTAAGTAATTGAATTTTAATAGACCTTTGATCGAAGTTTAGTAATAATAATATTTAATGCTGAAAATTAAAAATTTACAATAGGCTATATACAGTCAATAAATCTACCAATAAATCTTCGCATTGTGAAAGATTCATTTCCAAATTTGATTTGACAGGAACCTCGCCTCGCAAAATATGTCCAACGTTGGGACATCCTGTACATGTCGACCCCAAGACTTCCGGTTTTATCGCGGTTCATCCCGTTATCGGACGACCGCATTTATTCGTGGCTATACGCGCGCTGGATTCTCGTTCTTTTCTCGTCGCTCTCTCCTCCGTCTTTCTTTTTCTACTCTTCAAAGTCGAATCACCTTACACCCACCACCATCCACCTCGTCGCCAAGTCCGTGAGACGCGCATTACCGTAACGTATCCGTAACGGCCGTTAAGAACGTGAACTCACGGTACCACCGCCATTGTCCCATAGACGCAAAATGTCCTTTGGCGTAGAAATACATATACGATCGTAGATTTTGGGCGTGAAGGTGATGCTCACGCTCATCGTCCTTACGGGGCGAGAGCTGTATAGAGTATGCTCGAATTGCTCGAGGTCCGTGAACTCGTATCTATCCCGCCAATCTTGATCTTATCTTTCTAGGTCTTTTTACGATATAGTCGAGATACTGTTGGGACATAAAAGTGGTTATTTTTTTATTCTTAGCGATATGTTTGCTTTAACTGATATTTTAATGAAATGATATAGTAATTAAAACTGCAAAGTATTTTTTATAAAAACATACAGATTTTTTTATTAATGAAGTATCTCTCTTATACATCTTTCATCAACGCATACATAAAATTATTGAAAAAAAGTGTTGATAATACTTAATAAAATTCGCTCTTTTAATATATTGCATAATTTACTTATATAAGATAATGATACATTACTGATTAAGAAATATTTATTGCATTAATAAAGATATTGAATCCAATATTACATTTTATAATTTATTTAAAAACTTAATGTTAACTTTTTAATGTTTGAGTTTATCTCTTTTTTTGAAAAGGTGCATAATTAATTATTATAAAAGAAACATTTAAAATTGGAATATCATTAAATAATAACTAAACTAAATAAAATATTTATAAGAAAGTGATCACTGCAGTTACTTTCATATAAAAATATTATTTAATTTAATTATTATTTGTTTTAATACCAATGTAGTAACCAAATTAAATAATATTTTTATAAAAAAGTAATTATTATGAATATTTTAATAAGATTATTGAAAATATATCTGAACAAACTGCAAATATTTATTTTATTAAAAGTTTAAAACAATAATATTCTCTCTTTTCAATCTTTTTAATTCATCAACTGAATTTTTCAAAACGACAAATCGACAGAAATTGAAGGAAAAACATGTCTTTTTCTTCTTCTTTTTCATCTCTTTCCGCGAAATGTCAAAGAAATAATGCAATACTCTCATAATAAAAATATTCCGAGTACAAACTCGACAGGACGAACTCGGGCTGTTATTTTTGCAGGCCGAAAGCTCCGCCAAACGAGACGGGTTCGATTTAATCCTTGTGAATCCCGACGCTTCCGTGCGCACGAACGCCGTCGGCATTAATCCCTGGTTAATTTAAAGATCCGAAATCCGGCGTCAAAGTTTGAGCAAGTTAAAAGTCGTTAGGATTTTAGGCGAGTTTAACTGCGAGCGAAGTTACTGCTCCGAAGGGAGAAGGGTGAGCGAACAGATCGAATCTCATTACGGTCGAATTCTCCCCGGCGTCTCACGATCCTTTCTTTTCGGCTCTTTTCACCCTCGTCTTTCTGTTCTCCTCGCTATTGTGCTGCTCCTGTTTCTCCTCTCGAATTTATTTGCTTTAAGTCGCATTTGAAATATTCTTCCGCAATGTAAAGTACGATCTCGATCTATTATGTGTATATTTAAAGCTTGATTTTCTGATCAACTTTGCTCTTCGTCGAAATGTTTTAAATGCGAATACGTGAATACGTAATTTGCGTTTGTAATTGTACTATCACATCTATACAGTCGAATCGCGAATCACGTTCGTGTGCTATTCACAATTTCGAAGCACGAGCGGCAGTAAGCGCTATTTCGAGATCACTTACAACTTCGTTCATTTAAATTCCCTTTATTTCTACTCTTTTTTTTTCACTAGAGTGTATACGAAAGCGAAGTTCCAAATATAACGGGTGTGAAGCTCCGCTTTTCTCTGTCTCCTTAAATTGCTTAAAGGTACGACGTTTCGTCAATCAAAAAAAAAAAGCAACACATTTTTTTTATTAAAAAGAAAAAAAATAAAGTTTTTTCGAACGCTATTATTGGCATAGATTACTCTTAGAACACTTGCCCGGAATATCCAACGATTATTCCTTTTTCGTCTTCCTTTTCTCTTTCTACCTGCTCGCTAAATGTCATTCATTCGTGATTTCTGTCGTTCTCATCCGGCGCTGTCCTTCGTCGCGGAGATCGACGCCGTCGCCTGTCGATCGTCGTGTCCGCCGTCACCAGACGACGAACTCCAATTCGATATGTATTCCAATTATCGTAACGCTTGACGTTGATCGCTCAGACGTCGTGCTTCTTTCCGACGTCCGTGTCTCAGCGTCTCGTTTCTATCCTTCATCAACTCTTTGCGATTCGACTCCTATTCTCTTCTTTCCTTTTGCCCCTCTCTCTCTCTCTCTCTCTCTCTCTCTCTCTCTCTCTCTCTCT
>NW_012131507.1:0-2911 GCF_000143395.1 Atta cephalotes | reverse complement strand
CACTTAATACAATTTTTAGTTTATCTTTATCGAGATACGACGTCAATTTATCGAGGCTTATACTTAAAAATTTGTAAGAATCGATGAACCTTAATTTTAAGTATTTTTGCAAATCTGCTTTTTTAACGATATCTTTAATGTGTTTGATAAAGTAGCATAACAGGGAGGGTTCTAACCCTCGGGGCTAGAGGGAGGCGCGGGGCGCGAGGAGTACTCGTAGGCGCGGGAGGAAGGCGCGGAGGATACTCATAGGCGCGGGAAGGCCCCGACGCTATCGGTGTTTATATGATCGGCGCTATCGATGTTTATAAGCCAGGCATATAAGCTTAAATCCGCTGTTTGCTCATAGGTGGCATTAGTGAGCGTACAAAGCTACCCTGGGTATATACACAATACATTTTTTTTTATGTATTTGACATCTGTCAACATTAACCAGTGCACATCATCAGCAATTTCATACAACACATACATTTTTTCTTTCGTAATCATGTCTAGTTTTTTGCTAAAAAAAAAGCATATGCGGGAAGCTTTGCTTTTCTGTTTCAATTTGGAGAAATCGGCTGCCGAATCGCATCGAATGCTTGTGGACCTGAGTGACAAGAAGCGTGAAAATCGGCCCAGGAAGGTTGAGAACTGTCAATTGTAGGCTCTTTTGGATGAGGACAATACTCAATCGTCCGCAAAAAATGCTTGCCGAGCAATTGGGTATTTGTCAAGCAGCTATTTCCATACGGCTGCCATGGGAAAGGTTCAAAAGATCGGAAAATGGGTGCCGCATAAACTGAGCGATAGGCAGATGGAGCGACCAAAATACATGCCAAATTCTGCTTGTCAGACAAAAAAGAGTCATTCCTGCATCGGACTGTGAAAGGCGATGAAAAGTGGATCTATTTTCAGAATCCTAAACACAAGAAATCTTAGGTTGATCCCGCTCAACCAATAATGATCAACATCTTCCTCAAGACCAAATCGCTTCGGACGGAAGACGATGCTGTGTGTTTGGTGAGATCAGGAGAGTGTCTACTACGAGCTGTTAAAACCTGGTGAAACTATTAATGCTTACCGCTATCACCAACAACTGATCAAATTGCACCGTGCTCTGCGTGAAAAAAGGCATTATCGGAAAAGACATGCTGATTTTCCTCCACGACAACGCACTATCGCACACGTCAACAATGTCCAAAACTACTTGGAGACACTCAACTGGGAAGTGCTACCCCATCCCGCTTACTCACCAGACCTGGCATCTCCTGACTATCATCTGTTTTCATCGACCACGCGCGTTTCATGGGCCACGCGCTCGCTGAGCGGCATTCGATTCTTACGAAGACGTCCGAAAATGGCTTGATGAATGGTTTGCCTCAAAAGATGAGGAATTTTTTTGGCGTGGTATACAAATTGCCCAAAAGATGGAAAAAATGTATAGTTAGCGAGTGCAAGTACTTTGAATAAATTTGTTTTTGCTTCTTAGGAAAAAAAAAATGTGTTTTTCTGATTAAAAAACAGCAGATTTAAGCTTATACACCTGACATCACATATCATTACCGTCACCCCACATTTCGCCGCCGCCACTGCCACTGCCGCTGTCGTCGTCGCAATCGCCGCCGCCACCGCCGCTGCCGCCGCCGTCACGATCGCCGCCGCTGCCGCCGTCGCCGCTGCTGCTGCTTTCTGGAGATGAAAAATAATATAAATAGATAAATATATAAATATAAATATAAATATAAATATAAATATATAAGTATTCCTTTTTTTAATTTTATTCATATTTTATACATAAAATTTTATCAAACTTATAATTCCAATCTTCCGGCTCCGGATTGGATTCGTACGGTCAGAGGCCGAAAAGTTCAGTTTAGCCAGGAACAAGTCTTCATCCTCCCAGACATCAAGTATTTCTCGTTCTTCTCGATCCCTCCCCGCACGTATCATTTGTCTGTTAAATATTAGGTATGGAAAAAAGTTCGTGGCATTTTTCCCGTTATATAATAATTAATAAATTCTCTAATTCTGATATTGCTACGATGTGTCTCCTGG
The DNA here is from genome assembly GCF_000143395.1 of Atta cephalotes. Classification (NCBI taxonomy): domain Eukaryota; kingdom Metazoa; phylum Arthropoda; class Insecta; order Hymenoptera; family Formicidae; genus Atta; species Atta cephalotes. The sequence goes on along the minus strand of NW_012131507.1, from coordinate 874 downwards.
AAAAAATATAACAAAGTAAATTAGAAAAAAAGATAATTAGAAAATATCCTATAATTTATAATTTAAAATTTAAACTGAATTTACCAGAGGAATTACCAGGACCCCCACTTCATTTAATAATTAATCGTACAACCCTTTAGTTGTCGACCATAATGTATTGGAGAAAGAAAAATAAAAAAGCGTTATAAGCTAAATCAGCTAAAGAAAAAAAAGAAACGTTAAAAGAGGTATAAATAGAAAGAAAAAATTACTTACTCTCTTAATGGGATACTCGTAGTGGATCTCCAGAAGCTCTCTGAGGTTGCTCACAGTTGTTGCGTGAGAGTGGAAACTGTTCGATGAAACTTTAAAAAAAACACTAATGTGTATAACTGTCACTATGTTCCACTATCACCTAGTCACTTAATGTAAGCGGTTTTGTAAGCGGTAAAATATTTTTGCACATTGAGAAAAAAAAATTACTCGCGTAAAAAAATGATCCTCGCGCAGACGAAATCTGACAAAAACTAACGTTGAGAAGTATCCTTTGCCATAGCGAGGCTATCTAGGATATATTTGCGCTGCATATGAAACTCATAAAAATGTCTGCAGACTGTAGAACTCTAGATGTCACAAAAAATGTGTAGATAACAAGGGCTTGCATATAGAGAAAGATAGAGCGCGCGCGACAATGTTAGAGCGCCTACGTTCATACGTATACATTCATATATATACGTTCATACATACATATATATATATATATATATGTTCATATGTATATATTCATACATACGTTTATACATATATACGTTTATACATATATACATACATACATGCATATACGGTCATACATATACGTTCATACATATACGTTCATACATTTACATTCATATAT
>NW_012131506.1:0-2907 GCF_000143395.1 Atta cephalotes | reverse complement strand
GTGTGTGTGTGTGTGTGTGTGTGTGTGTGTGTGTGTGTGTGTGTGTGTGTGTGTGTGTGTGTGTGTGTGTGTGTGTGTGTGTGTGTGTGTGTGTGTGTGTACTTAATATAAACAGAGTTTAACAATTTAAAAGTCTGAGAAAGATCAAGAAAAAATTAAACTTTAATATTAATCATGCTAATTCCCGTTGATTTTAATTTTTAATTTTATCTTACTTAACCAAGTAATTCTTCATTACATCTAAAAAGATTACATGTAGTTGGCAATGCGCTGATGTACGTGATACTATGACCTACTTCTACGCACACACATACTACGCTTTCTCCTTTGCATGGGTCAGCTCGGTTCAAAACGAATGAATTATCCATCTTGTTCTCTTTCTTCACACACACACACACACACACACACACACACACACACAACAAAACATACACACACATACACACACATACACACACGCGCGCGCGCGCACGCACGCACGCACGCACGCACGCACGCACATACACGAATGCATAACCTTGAACTTAGCCGAAAGTGCAAATGGATCGGTATCGTGGTAAACCATGGCAAGACATCGCGCAGAGAGAGAAGGTAGGAGAGATTGAGAGAGACATGTACAGTTGCTGCCGACCGAAACGGTTTTTGGTCGCCTTCGACGAAAGTGAAACGGCCTTCGGGAAGGAGCTCGCCGCGTGCATATGGACGCCATTGAACTAGTGACCTTCATATGAGAACCGGTCTTTGTTCAGGGCCCTTAGAGTTAGCGACCTAGCTCGTTGTGGGCCTTACTAGGCCTACTCTTTCTGTAGACAACGAATTATTTACATTCGCGGTCAAGGATAAGGATTTGGATAAGATTACTTTTTATCCCTTTAATTGATACATCGTTTCTGAGTTTGACTTGAAAATTCATATAATAAGAAAAAAATTTTGGTTAAAAATAATTGAATTAGAAAATTCTGGTTATCTCAATTAGAATTATAATTAATAGATTCAACTAGAAAATTTTGATTAAATTTGTTCATTTTTAATCAGAATTCCAATTAATGCACCGTTTTCTAGTATAATGTTTGAATATTTTTTGGATTAATAAAAATGAAACATCGTTTGACAACTTATTATCAACTTATTGTAAACTTATTGGTAGGATTCATGAATTTTACCAAAAGCAGTTGTTTCACTTTCAAAATAAAATTTTGAAACTGATAAAAAAAACGAGCACGATAAATTTCTTCACGATAAAGCGTCAATAAAGTCAGGGTTGGTGTCTTGGAAGGTTATCTAGGATGTTTTTGGCGATTTATATCATTAATAACATGCTCAAAATTCGTTCGATTTTCTTTAAATGTGATGTTAATTGCGATACAAATTTAAGTAATTTTTTGATTTCTGAATAAAAAAAATATTCCAGTGTGCGTTATTACATATAGATACATATTAAGAAAAAAGTAATCACTGCTTTCGCTAAGATTATCTGTTTACGATACATATCTGGTCTATTCTTGGTATCAGAGTAAATCGCAATAGAAAGTATCTTTTTCTAAAAGAAAGTATCTTCTTCACGAATATCATAATTTGAGAAAATATAAAGGAATTATCTTTAAATCGAAATTAATACAAAATAATGTATTATAAACTGTATTATAAACGCATTTGTTATTTTTTAATGATTAAACGGTATTGATAAATCATTTACGTTACAGAAACAAACTTGCTATCAAAAGGATTGTTGAAAGCACTTTTTAAGCTTACAGATATATTCATTTACGTAATTGAACTTTTTAAAAATAAATTTTAATATTCAGTTTAAATCTTGTTTGACCCAGTATTAAATCGAAGTGATTATATAAATTAAATAGATAAGATATATTTTCAATACACACATAACGATAAGACATATCGAGTTTAATTTGTACAATGATGAAATATGATTAATATAAGAAAAGTCGTTAAAAGCTCGATAAAGATTTTGATTAACATGTAGCAAACCATGACCTGACACAAACTGTCTTCTCCAGATTTAATGAGATTTAATAGCATCAATACATATTCTTTGTACACTAAATGCATGTGAAACACAATTATTTACGATGCATAGAATATAATGTAATCCAGATTTTAGGAACTTTTAATTTAATCATGCATCTTTCGATACCTCTGCGCAAGTATGATTTTTTGCAGCATTTGTATGTCATCGATTGAGATACAAATTCATAACGACAATTAAGATATAACCTAGAAATAAGTCAATTCCGAGACATGAGATGATATAGACGTTAACGGGAAAAATAAATAGCTGGGTGGCGCGATTACGAAACCACCGCGTCGCGCTGTGTACGACGTCGGCGTAAGCTATGTGGTATCACCTGCGATAATTTGCGTTAACATTGAGACAGCGCATGCGGACGGTTAGAGGACGGTCCGACTGATATCATATCTGCAGACATGGATGCATTTCGTATCAATGTTTTTATTTCCTTAACCTTGTGGCCTTCATCTGTTTTAAGTAACAAGTATCTCGTGGACGATGACAATTACGACGCAAGTACGACTTATTTGCTACCCAGTTCAGATTCAAAAGATATTCATGTACATAGAGAGTGTAATCTTTATACATACTTTTAACCGAATCGATAAGTTCGTACAAGTTTGTTTTTACCGTAACTATACACTACGACAATACATTATGAGGAAATTATACACGAGTGCGTATGAATTTATTTATATATCCAGATAATACGATGTCCCATAAATTTTTATATCTGAGCTTAGGCTTGAAATGAATTTTATATCTATATGCCGTCTGGCATTGAATATTAATATTATAATTTTTATTTATTTAATGAGAGAAGAATGCTAAAAGATGTGAGCTAAGATACATGTAAATATATATATATATATATATAT
>NW_012131505.1:0-2907 GCF_000143395.1 Atta cephalotes | reverse complement strand
CTATATATATATATATATATATATATATATATATATATATATATATATATAAGTATTAGTACCGAAAATTATTATAAATATAATAATTATTATCATAAAAAATTATTATATAAATTATAATTAAATTACGCGCGCGGTGGTAAAAAAATTCTAATAATCATAATCATTTTTATTATAATAATAACTACATTTCTAGTCAAAGAATGAATACTAAGTTTATTTTAACAAGAATATTTCAAACAAATGTAACAAGAAAATTAAACATTTTTGACAAAAAGATTTATAATTGAGTAAATAAGATCAATGGAAAGAAAAACTTTAATTCCTTATATACTGTTTGCTAAGAATACATAGCAATATACGAATGCGTTAGATTGAATAATGCAAGTAATAGCAAGGCTGAAGGCTGATATTGTACATTAATAATATTTCATATATATTTTCCAGGATCCCATGTCGTGTCGCATACAATTAACGTCGAGAATGTCGTGCAAAGTATCACGTGATCGTTATATTTTAGTGATTAGTACGTGTGCGGTCGTAATTAATCGTAATTAATTCGCGAGTGACGTGTGAGTGCAACGAAGGAATCTATGAGAAAAAGGAGGCCTAGGAGGCATCGGACAACGGCGAAACAACCACTGGGTAAATACAATTTATTAGTTATATCAATATGTTATTTATTAAATATATTATTTATTGAAATAATTTCTATGTATTTGACGGAATTAAAAAAGAATTAAAATCACAATAACGTGGCTTAAATTATAAACTATAAATAAAAAAGCAGTACAGCCACACGTAGGATGATGTCGTTAAAAAGTCATACATTTAAAATATAATTGTTAAGACATAAAAACATTGCCGAAACGTGATTTTTATGTCTTAACAATTATGTTTTAAATGTATGACTTTCGCTACCAACATCCTGTTCTGCTCTTTTATTTATTATTTAAAAAAGAATTCGAGATTAAAGATTAGAAGATCTAATGGAAGCTCTTATATTATTTAAAAGAATCTATCTAGAAGAAAAAGAAATTGATGCGAACAATAATTATCTCTTTGAATATTAATTACTATGGACATCAGAATAATTTTTTGTGTTTACATTTTGCAGAAATGTAGTCACAGTTTCGCTGCTACGCATCATGTCGGTGAGTGTTAGATCTTTTATTATAAAGTTCGAGATAATAGATTTGTGAATATCACAGATAGATATTACACCTCGCAGATCCATTGCCTTGAAATGGATAGATTAGCGCAATGTTTAACTCTGGACTACATATAATGTATGTTGATCCATTGTGCATACAAGAATGCACATTCACAAAGCTCGTACCAACATAGAATGGGGTTTATCGCTATCGACGTATCATTAACTGGTACATTTGATTATTTACTGGTTTCATTATGAAAAGAAAGCAATTGTCGAGTCACAAATTGTTTGAAATTTATGGGAAATTTCAGCTCTCGTATATAGAAAGTAAATGTAAAAATGTAAAAAAAATGATAATTTTGGCAAAAAAGAAAAGCTCGCGTATAGATACACGGTCTCACGACGCTATATATATTTACATACATATATACATTGCATAAACGTGTATATTAGTAGACTTGTCGAGACATTGCCATGTCTCTTGATAGTTCTAAATCTGATAAGAGATAGTCATTTCTTATTTTTTACTAGCGTTCTATATATGTTCTATATATATATATATATATAGAATTCACAAAAAAATGTTCAGAAAAAGTGCAGTTAGAAATACTATGTATGTGTGATAAATATTAACTTTAACATTAAGTATAATTGATTAAATTTTTGAATTTATTATTAAATAAAAATAGACATAAAAGATAAATAATAAGTGGAAAAAATATAAGTAAAAAGTAAAAGTAAAGTGCTGAAATTTGTGGAAAATAAGATTTTTTAATTAATTTTTTTCTTTTAGTGATATTCATAAATCACAGATGATGAAGATTGGAATTAGAAATAATTAATTAAATATTGTCCAGAAAGTTTGTGCCGACTAACCTATATATATAATTTAATAAATGTATACTAAAATTTAAATCTGCGTTTCAATTTTCTTTCAAAATCAGCACAAACTTTCCGGATAACCCAATATATTGGATATTTATATACAATAAAGATAAATGAATATTTTCTAAATAAAATTAAAAAAACACGCCTAATCTATGCATATATTCAAGTTAAACATTGTGAAAATCGATATACAGGGTGTTTAAAATTTTTTTTCTTAGTTTATCATTTCTTTGTACGCTCTCGAAATTTGGATCATTCAAATTCGGGCCACTCTTATATAATAATCTTGTATAACAAGGAAACGTTAAATTATTAATGAAATACTGTGTCAAATATATTAATAAGTATCTGCGTAGATATTCTATTACAATTTGCATTTCGTAAAAGTTCCTTGAACATGTAAATATGAGAAAATACTTTATAATAATAGAGGAAATGTGATACCAGCAACATCCAATTGAAAGTGTATATATCTCGATTTTGATCAAATTAGATTTATCTGATCTTCTACATATATAGCATGTTCATACGTTTGGTATCAGTTCATACTATAATTTCCGGGATAATTTCATATACATCAGACACAGTACATATCACACCACAGATGAGCAAACACGTAAATAAATTTATCTATTAAACATGGTATTTGAATCAAAATCTGCAGTAGTTTCGAAAGCAGCTGTAGATCAATTCGATTGACTTATTCGTGTCATTGTAATGTGATTAATTCGTTTTCCACAGAATATTAATGGCAAATATGGGCATTGTTAAGAGATAGAACTTTTATTTGAATTGAACTTTACGAAAGGTTGCCGTATATATATATATATATATATATATGTGTGTGTGTGTGTGTGTGTGTA
>NW_012131504.1:0-2908 GCF_000143395.1 Atta cephalotes | reverse complement strand
ATATATATATATATATATATATATATATATATGTATATATATATATATATATATAATATACATAATATATATTATGATAATATTATCGTGTGCGATATTTTTCAAGAATAACATAGAATTTTTAGAAATCCTCTTGTTCAAGCCAATCGCTTGAAAAATTTGTACGTGTTGATTTGCTAAAATAAACAATTTCTGGAGGCTTGAGAATTTTTCTATTTTTTTTCTGCAGTAATCAACATTTGACATTTGAAAAATTTGTTGTATAACATGAAATATTAGCTTAACATCATCCCACACCACTGTTTGCCCGAATTTCATCGCGCTACGTATAAACCGGTATAAACCGAGATATAAACAAAATACATATTACGCTCTCTGACGGAAAAATTTAACGTCGAGTATTTAACGCCGAGTTAGTCTAAATAATATATTGCAATCACGAAATATACAACGCGCATTTCAAAGCAAATACACCAAGCTCTTTTTCTATTAAATGATTTCCAATGAACACGGAACTATCATATATTATTCGTTTCGTCTCGTAAACTCATAATATTGTCTAAGACAGCGCAATCAGCTGATTAATTAATTCGGTTGATACGCAGATATTATGTCCCTTATAATAAGTAGTCGTTCCGTACGCTACTATGTATTATTATTTCTCAAAATCGTAACAAAGAAAAAAGACAGTCAAATTAATTTCTATATGTATTTGATTAAAATATTAGACAATTATAATTTTCACGAGTAAGTGTTACTTGAATGAAGAAAATAAACATATTAAAAATATTACATAATTTCTTATACTTCAGAAAATCAAGAAGAGGAAAAAAAAGACAACGCTGAAACAATCAGGAAACATGTAACTAACAATTCATTTATTATTTTTTTGTTACTAACACAATTGTTTATCTCCATGTAATTATATGTAATATTTTTAATATGTTTAGAATTTGTAAAAGAATTATTTGACTTATTGACCACAAGAATTGGATTTTCTTTATAATAACAACGTAAAGTACAAGTTAATTACAATGCCATTTCACAAAAAGCTTATTATTTTACTGTCAATCTGTCGAGATTGCGAAAATATTTATAAGATTTATATGCAAGTCGATCAAGTCAACCAAGTAGACCAAGTAAATCAAGCGTGATCGTTAAATCGCGTAACGAAAAATAACCACGGCAAAAATGATTTATCATAACAGGCTTATAATTCTATAATCTATAATCTGATCGCGTAATGAGCATCATTATCATAATGCTTGTCTTCGAACCAAGCTGATCACACTGCCCTGAAATCTGTGATCATTTCCGACAACCCTTCCAGAATATCCCGGCGCAGCGTGATTGCACGTTTATATGATTCCTGTTATTTTCAATCATTACTCTTTCGCCGGTTTCCTTCGCATACTCCACCCTGTTGCCCCGCCATCAACAGGTAATTGTTATAATGAACAGCGAAATAATAGGCTTAATCCGTGTTGGTTTCATGCTTTGTTTCGAGAGGCGCAGCCGATACAATAGTCTGACAGAATGATTCACTAAATGTATTCAACTGAAAAATATCCTTGTTTTGTTACATTCGCACACCCATCTGCAGTTATCTCCAGAAATTATTTACTGCTTTCCCTTATTTTTTATTCATTTATTCATTGTTATCAATTCTTGTATATTTTCATTCGTACTATGAGAATTATTGATATGTTTCTCTCACTAATTATGTAAAAATATATTTGCAACATAAAATATATGAACAGTACATGAAAATAACAATTTTGTTGAATTGTCTAAAAATTTAATTAGATACAGAAATAATTATATTGCGCCATCAAAATAATTATGTAGGACACTCGAGCATGATAATAATACTGTAATGATGATAATAATACTGTAAAAAGTTTGATATTCTAACAATCATTGCAATACGTCTAATTATCTAATATAATTATTTAAATGATTCAATTATTTTCAAATCTAGCTAAATTTTTAAATTCCAAGAACTATTTTTTTCCATGTAGAAAGAAACTTTTATAGCGGAGACACTTAAACTCTGTATATTGATCGATTGACCAATCAACTAGTCTTCAAAATTAATTAAGGCTTTTAATTTCGCGGCCGCTAAAATCCGTCAGCCACTGCATTTGTATTAAATATAAATTGCGTACCATTGCACAGACCACTGTTTATTGGAACCGAATGGAGATATTATTAAAAAGGGAATACGATTAAAACATATTGCTAGGATATTTCTCTTTTATATGGTTTTACCATTTTATTTTCTGATACAAATACGAGATATTTTCTGCACAATGCAGGTATCGTGTCACTTAGAGAGAAAGATAACTGGCACATGATTATGCAGTTTCATCGATACACATATTTAATTTGATAAACATTATTAAATGAATAAAGCAATTAGTCACTCACCAGTTGAAGCGCCGCTGTTGTTCCCTGCCTGCTTTATTATTTTGGACGCTCGTCTGACAGAAGTCAAATTAACATGATAAACCCGTTTCGACATTCTCCATGCTCATTGCACTCACTATGATTCACTGCACTCATTGCGATTCACTGCACTCGCCGCGATTCACTACGCTGCACGCGAATAAATAAATAGATGCAATATGGCGATTGCTTGTTGCTTCACACAACACTGTTGGGAACTACGCTGATTACGATCGCGTGGGTTACTTAATTTTTTCGACACTCGTCCGTCGCCTTTCACGGCACTCCTAAACATTTGTTGCACATGACGAGTAAATTAACGCGAAACGTCATCGATCGTTTCACGTATGGAAAGAATGAGATACACGGATGACACTTTCGTGCCTCATTACTTCACACGCATAGGTATATATGTGTACATATATATATATATATATATATATATATATATATATATATA
>NW_012131503.1:0-2910 GCF_000143395.1 Atta cephalotes | reverse complement strand
ATATATATATATATATGTATATATGTACATACATACACATAACTATTCTTGTTGGTTATTATCGAAGATATCTTAATTATTTTAATAATTGAAATTGCGTAAGAATTGTCAGGTTTAACAGATAATAAATGAACTGTACGCGATGCGCGATGGACGAACGATGGATCAAGGAAGGAAGGAAAGTCGCCGAAAACGGATTACGTGTGACAAACACAGGGATAAGTCTTTAGACACGGAGCTAGGTATAAGGGCATCGTGTGTCACCGACATGCAACAAGTTGCCTCCAGTGGAGTCACCCCCGTGTCTCACCGCCCGCGAATAGCGAGCCACCCCGCATTAAATCATTTTTAAACGTCCTCACGATCGCCGTCGGACTTTTATTCGGGCCGTCGAGCCGATACAAACCGAAGTCTGACGCGCGATAAATTTCTTCCTCGTCGGATTTCTTTCCCAAGAAATAAAATTCAACTATCAATCCGGCTATGTATATATTGTTTTCCGTTCTTAAAATATTAATGCGAAATATTAAATTCAATAACTTTGTATTTAAAAAAGCTAAAGTATTTAAAAAAAAATTACGTGTTAAAATGTACATTTCTGTCAGTAATATCGAAATCAGTTATCTACGTATTACACACACACATAAATTATAAATATATAAAATAGTTAGTTAAATAAAGAATTTTTTAAATAACAAATAAAGTCATTCTTGCGAATGTAAAAGAAAGAATAAAAGCGGTAATCTATGTTCTCCTATAAAATTTGATGACAATTTAAATTAATTTATATCTGTCAGAAATTTATCTGAGACTGAAAATTGAGATAAAAAATGACAAAAATTATAAATAATTATAACACAGTTAGTCCAAAGAAAAGTATAAAAACATCAGAATTCTCTCTCTACTTCATCTGTGCTAAGAGGAAACTTATAATACTAAATTCAGATACACTTGGAGGAAAGAGCTCTTTGGAAGTTTATCGCATATCTGTAACATAGTCAGAAGTATGCAGAGAATTCCAGCGGGTCAGGTCGGCCCGGTCGTTAGAGGGCTGGCCTTCCCAGTTCACCCTGAGCATGTATCAAACTGAACGGTTCCGCATTTAATAACGGTCGGAGCTTGCTGTCAGGTCGGAGCCGCTGTTTAAAGCAACCGTTCGATTGATTGATTGATTGATCGATTACTTGGAGCGGCAACCGTGTTACACACGAATACGCAAACACTCTTGCCTATATGTTCTACGCGTCGTTTAACTCCACGTTATGCGCGTAAATTGTAGTGTACTATACTGACTTAGAACAAATGTAGCAAGTCTCACACTTAACATATTCGAAACTAAAATTTCCATTGTATAAAAATTATTTTTTAAAAATATATTTTTGCAGAAGGATATAATATAAATATTTAAATCTTCTTTTCTCATTGTCAGTCGGATGTTTTTTGTTGTAAATTAATAAATACAAATGCTTGTGTGACATTTTATTTTTGTATATAGATATAAATTAAATTGTGAATATAAAATTGCAATCTTATTTATTAAGAAAGAAAGAAAAAGAGAGAAAATGATAAAAAACATGAATTACATAGATGGATGGCAATTATTTTTTTATTCAGTGTAATTTAAAAAGTATTATTGTCTGAATAAAATATTATTTTTTCAAAAGACAAGCAATTCTTATTTATGATAATAAATACCAGGAAAATATGAAATATTATGAGAGTTACGTTCCTTGCACCCGTAAAAATAAAGAGGTCGCATTCAGGAACTTTGTAAAATTGTAAATCTGCGGAATTGTACAGTTGGTAAACTCCAACGAAGTTAAAAGAACGATCTAGAAAAAAGATGGACCGACTGCTTGTTTTCTTTCTCGTATTTTTTTTTTTTAACAAAGTAAATTTCGCAAGATGTCCCACTCGTTTTCTCTCGCTTTTACATGATATTACGCGAATAATTTGGAAATGGTATCACAAGCCGAGATCACGTCGTGCGCTTAATGCGGTGCATAATGGAAACGGAAGGGGATGGAAAGGGAGACGATACTCGATGTAATCCGCGATGCACACACATGCATACAACGGGCGCGTTGCAACTGGGCTACGAGGTTACGCCGGCGACGCGTGCGAGCGTCCTTACGAGCGATAAATCAGCGACGTGCTCGTGAAATTGAGCACGCGTGCAATCTCCCGTGTAAACACGTTAGCAGTTCATAACGTCGCGAGATCCATGGAAGCGATCAAAGCTCGGCGCTTTCTCTCTCTCGTATGCGAAGGGCGCGCAGCGCGGAGTGTCGGATTACGTCTTCCTGATATTAACCCTGCATTGTAGGAGCCCGCACGAAATGCACCCTACTATGTTGTCCCCGTGCAAGAGATGCAGTTGATTAATAAAATATGAATATTGCGTCACAATGGAAAACTCTCCGTGAATTTTTCAGTCTTTTTTGTTATATGAGTATAATCGTATTTATCGAGCGAAGAATACACATCTATACTCTGTTCAACGAGAAAATGGTTTGCATATAGCACGCAATGTAACGGTGTAAACGTTATGAAGCGCAAAACGGACGAGTTTTCATCCGATCCGAGATCATTCTCTCGTAAAAGATTTTCTCTTGCTTCAATGAAAATTAATGCAGAATTCAAAATAGTTCTCTTCTAAGTTACTTCTTATTATTAATCGTTGATATCGCTTATTTATTTGCTAAATATTAGGTATGAGAAAAAGTTCGTGGCGCTTTTCCCGTTAGATGGCATTAAAGAAACGCCACGAACTTTTTCCCATACCTAATATAAAGTACCTAAAGAAACAAATTAGATAAAGAAATGGATGTATTTTTTAGATATGTCGCTTACACTTAGAAATATTTTATTCGAGAATTATCTCAGAAAATTTTTATCAATATATAAATA
>NW_012131502.1:0-2909 GCF_000143395.1 Atta cephalotes | reverse complement strand
ATAATACACTACGCCGAGCTGGTCCCACCAAATACAGAGCATGATCTTGGACATCAAAATCACCGTTCTTGAAGCGTTGAAACCACTCACGACACGTTCTTTCACTAATAGCGGCCTCACCATAAGTATTTCAGAGTATTCGATGAGCCTCAGCCGCAGATTTCTTCATATTGAAGCAAAAAATTAAAACCTCCCGCAAATGACGAGAATTTGGCTCGTAAATTGACATTTTCAATCGAGAATAACTTTATGATGCAGACACAAATCGACTAATGTTTCTATGGGGTTATGTTGACAGATGCCCAAGTTTATTGTATGACGTCTATGATCTATTTATTTCGACCACCACTTATTGCTAAAGCCATCTATAGGAAAACGGCGGAAGCAAAGTTGTACACCTAATAGTATAAAATATATAATTCATACAATCGTAGAAAGGATTTGCTTGTGTGCAGTTGTCATTCTATATTTGCTTCGAATTGATATATGTTAATCGAATTGATAAATTTGCTAACTTTATCGATTTTTGTCGGATCGATTTAAAATTTATAGAAAATTTTTTTTCTTAAAGGTACGTACTTTCAAAACCCAAAAATCGATTATTTTAAAAGTTTATAAGTAAAGTTTATAACACATAATTAAAACGTTTCTTGTGCTATCACTCAAAAGCAAAATGTCTATAGATGTCCATTTTATATCCATTTTTATACATTTTTATACATTCATGGACATGAAACAGATGTCGTCATAAGTCCCACATTTAAGACATTCATTAATGGACGTAGATACAGGATGAACACAGAGGATGGCCAGTATTCAATGTAACCCAACGTTGTGAAAACATTGAGAAACTTATTAAAATTTATTATTTATTTCCCAACTTTGAAAATTTTATACATAACGTATTATTAGTTAAATATTATTAGCTAAATTGGCAGATAATAAATGAATATTAAATTAATATTCTATATTCTTTTTTAATTAGTCAGACAGAGAAGCTAAAAATAGCATACTGAATATGGAAGAAAAGACTTACGAAAACATCAAACGTAACTACAAAGACGATGACGACGACGACGACGATGATGACGACGACAATGACGACAACGGCAATGACGACAATGATAATGATGATGATAATGGCAACGATGACGATAACGACGGCGGCAATGGCAACAGTCAAAACAGCGGCGGCATTAACGGAGTTCGTGACTGGGTAAGCTTAAATAAAATTAATTATATAGAGCAAATTATACATATCTCTAAACTAAACTCAACAAATAGGAAATAGAAAATAATGGCTATAATGCTCAAAGCTAAATCTTTTAATGTTTAAATAATTCAATGTGAATTAAAAAATTCATATGAATTAATTATTATATATTATATATGTACATTATTACCATATTTCATTCAAACGTTGTTTCCATATACTAATTATTGAGAAGAATATTATTAAAAGACCTCGGTAGTCTCAAGGCTTAAGATTCGCTCGGAGAGATCGGGTTCGACTCTCGGCCAAAATAATATTTTTTGCAATAAATAAATTTATTTACAAATTTCCTGCATAAGATATTTTTAATAGGTGCCTAATCAACATCAAAAATTTAATTGTTATATTATTCAGAAGTTTAATTGCATTTTTAATTCGAGAAAATTTCAGCGCACATTCGAATGACTACAAATATGATATATATGCATGTACATACAGAGTATCTATAAGATCTGTTATCATTCCTTTGGAAACGATTCAAAATTATGAAAAATTGCAAAATACGTGTTCGATTATTTCGAGGTATTCCTCTTTTAAGGGGGTCTGGAAGGTTCTCCCCTTAAGGGGTGTCTTAGGGAGACCTCAATTTAAAAATTTCAAATGGAACTTCTCTATTGTAGCATATCATATGAAAGAGCATAAAAAAAAGAAACTTTTAATTTTATGCAAAAGTTGATATATTGACTCCCGTTCGGAAGTTATTCAATATCACAAAGTTTAAAAAATTCTATTTGTTCTTATCTTCAATATTTGTTTATTGCAGTAACTGTTCAAAATAGGTACTGTTTACTTCTTGACAGTAAAACAATCAATTATGAAATTCTTACATTCTTTTTCTTAGATATGTTTTTACAAGCTGCCGTAATTCTCGTTTTAAGATCTTCAATGTTATTAGAGACAGTATTGTGCCAATTCGAGATGGCCTCATAAAAAACAATCGTTGCAAGCCAGATCAGGTGAATGCGTTAATCATTCAATTGGACTATAATGACTTATTCATTGAAATATATTTCATCGAAGTATGTACAAAGTATTTTCGCAAACTACACATCAGTAGGTCATTGCCTATCTGTCTACGGACAGAGGCTATGCGTTACTGGTAATGTAGAATAAGATTAGATCACCAGAATCCGGCGGAGAATAAGATAAGAGAAACTAAATTTTACATTCTGATATAGTAAAATTCAATATGATATAAAAAACATATATTTGATAATACAAATAACATCTGACTTAATCTAACATAATGAAATTTAATAAATATTTAAATATATTGGGAGTACAAATTAGTTCGATTCCCTAAGATGGCTCCAGCTGTTGTGAATGGTTCATAGTGACAACTGATTTTGGCGGTTTCAGAAAGGTTAAACATTTGCTAATAATATTCAGTTTATATCGCTTTGAATTTCATACAAAAACCTTGATTTTTACTGTGTTTGAAATGTCGAATTTTGTGTTAACCAAGCAGCATTTGCGGGAAGTTTTGATTTTCTTCTTTAATTGGAAGAAAAGTGCGGCTGAAGCCCATCGAATGCTTGTCGAAGTTTATGGTGACACTGCTCCAACTGATAAATCATGTAGGGAATGATTTCGACGACAAGGATGGAGATTTCAGCGTTGAAGACAAGCCTCGCTC
>NW_012131501.1:0-2908 GCF_000143395.1 Atta cephalotes | reverse complement strand
GAGAGAGAGAGAGGTATAAAGTGGTTATGTGTACATGTATATATATATACACACACGATATCTACACACATCCTACCGCGTACTCGTGCATTTAAATTCCCTCTTCTTTTCTCACGAAACTCCTCAGCCTTATCTTATGTAACGTCTCCCGTCTATAATGCGAATGTATGTGTGTGCTCAGGAGAGATATACATTTCGGATAACGGATGATGTAAGAGAAAGGGCGTTCCGGGTTAAGCTAATACCCGATGTAACTCTAATAAGTAATGTACGTTAACATTGTAGTAAGAATAATCTTACTACGGTGGAGTTATAGAAAGGGGGTGTCATTTCACATCTGCGAGCATCTTATCTTTCCATGCTGCTCGCGCTCGCGCGGCTGTTAATTAAAGCTACAATAGGTATTTCGTTTGCTATAGTTCACAAATTGCCAGGGATCTCGTTTTGTAAATCTTGTTGAGTACACACTAACTTTTCCGTCACAATCCGAATACGATATTTATATGACAATATTTATACGACGGGACAGTAAAGGAGGGATGCAAACTGTGCTGCTCGCGAAATGGATGACATATTCTTTCCATTTACAATCCTCGGAGCACTCCGTACTGCTCGCTGGACTCAAAGGACGAAATATATGTTATATACGTGAGGGAAAAGAAGGGCGCGCCAGTATTGGGCTAATATAGGGTCGCAAAAGGTGAAAGGATCTTGACGTCTTGCGTCTACCTTCTGACTTACCCTCTCCGACGGGTCCTGTCTCCGCCACTCTTATTGCCAGTCGTTGCATCCCCGCCCCTTGTACGCTCGGTCTGCAAGGAAGAGTGCTAGCCTAGCGCGCGGATATCGATTCTCTCTACGCGTCTATGTGTATTATGCATGTACGGTATGCTCCACAAGGGCATCGAGGTTATCTATACAAGCCATTTTAACGCGGTGCATTGTCTTTGGTGAATTGCATTCCGTAGATACTGCCGCTGTCGTGGCCTGTGCCCCAAGCTATCGCTCGTTGTATCGAGACTGTTATGCGATTCACGCACCGCCGCAATAGTGGCGATGCGGACAGCGGAGCGCGCTTGAAAAAGTCAGTGGACAAAGCGTGGGGAAGCGAGCGAGTGAGCGAGCAAGCGAGTGCGAGAACGTAACTGTCTGTTCGCCGGCCGGGTGGATGAATTTCGCCGTACATCGAAAAAAAATTCAATCAAAATGGTGCACGCGAGCGATCCCTGAGCGCCTTTTTTCTCTTCTCTCTTTTGATACCTCTAACATACCGGCCTTGTGAAAGCGATAGTCGGCCCATTATCGTCCACAATGTTGCGCGTCGCGATACCTGGCGATTGAACTCAACCGAAGCATGAGAATTCAATGGCCTATTTTTTATATAATCCCTTTAAAAATTAGTATTGGAAATTAAAGAGGACTTTTCTTTGAATTTTTACAAGATTTTTGACTCGTTAAATAACTCTGTGATGTACTCAGTTATGATAGAAAGAGGGATGAAAGTATTACTTCGAATTGATGCCTTTGCTATTCAGATAGTCCGTTGTTCTCTACTTTTTACATCATCTAGAATCATTGGTAATGTTTATAACGTACTCAGAAATGTATAGAATTTTTTCTTCGCAAGAAAATCAATACTTCTAAGAATACTCAAATATATACCTGTACGAAATGTGTCGTACAAATTAATAATAATTGATTAAGAGCGATTCTACTAATTTTTCTTTATTTGAATGTGAATCGTAAATACTAAAAGTTCAATATATCATAATCAAATTTAGATAAATTGTTAATTATTCTTAGTATAAAATTTGTTTTTTAAACAATTTTATACACGTGTGTGTATATATATATATATATATATATATGTATATACAAAAATATTACATTATATGCAGAAAGAATGATTTTGCTGAAGTATTAAAAACTTTAGCCAGATACAGATCTGAAAATACTTTTTGTTGAATCATCAAAATAATTATCTCGAAATCTCAAGCATGTTGAACAATTCTAAAGATTTTGACATTCCAGCAACTAGTTTGAATGTCCTATATAGTTATTTTGATGATTCAACAAAATTATTTCCAGATTTATATCTAATAAATTATTATTAGATATATTATTATTAATTAATAGATTTATATCTAATAAATAAATTTTTTAATATTTCAATATAAAAGTCTTTCTCGTGTACACATACATAAAACATTTTTATTAAAAAAAATTGAAAGAAAATATTCTATACAATACTGTTAATATATTTATTTATTTGTTTATTTATTTTAATTCTGATAAAACTCTTAATTATTATTTTCATAATTTACGTTTCTTTATCTTCCGTTCATGTTTTTTTAAATAAACATTCGCACAAATCTGAGTGAACGTACGATGCATGTGTGCGTACAGAGCAATATAAATCATAATCTTCGTTCGCCCTTTCCTTCTGTTCTCATCGTTAGTACTTCTTTTTTCTTAGCACGTGTCGCGCCGGCAGGATAAAAGGAGGAAGACGCGAAGAATTCGAACTGCGCGCGGATTACTCGCGTAACTCGCGCACTTGACAGCGTGGAAAGTGAAGGTTATTTATGTGGCAGTCCTTAATTAAGTTCGTCCTGTAATCGGTGTAATCCACTTTACGAAGAGAACGGTATGTTCGCTCGATTCCCAAGTATACCCTCCGAACTGACCCACTATATCGCAATGTGTTCGCATTAGTGTGTGTGTGTGTGTGTGTGTGTGTGTGTGTGTGTGTGTGTGTGTGTGTGTGTGTGTGTGTGTGTGTGTGTGTGTGTGTGTGTGTGTGTGTGTGTGTGTGTGTGTGTGTGTGTGTGTGTGTGTGTGTGTGTGTGTGTGTGTGTGTGTGTGTGTGTGTGTGTGTGTGTGTGTGTGTGTGTGTGTGTGTGTGTGT
>NW_012131500.1:0-2913 GCF_000143395.1 Atta cephalotes | reverse complement strand
AGAGAGAGAGAGAGAGAAAGTGAGTGAGAGACAGAGAAAATGAGAAAAAATGAGAAACAAGAAGCGCGAAAAACAGAACGAATCGAATAGAACAGAATCGAAGAACAGGAGTAACAAACGAAAAAAGGCATGAACACAGAGAATGGATTATGAAAATCATCAAGGCGCATCGTACCGAAATGTGTTAACAAATAACTACACTTGTTCTCATGGACCTTCCTAGATTAAGTTCTCGATGTATAACCCGGTGCTTTTGGCTTCTGGCCGGCGTTTTAAAGGGGACGAAAAAAACAAGCGGAATGAATTATCATTCTCGAGAGAAAGACATCGTCGCACGCACGCGGCTCTCCGGGCCTTTCTCAGAAGCCAGAAACGCCTCCCCGGAGAGGTACCGTACATCACATTCTTACCCTCTACCTTGCCTGCATATTTAACCGAAGAAAAAAGAAAAATCAACTAAGAAACTATCAAAAATAGATTTACCATCTTGCCAATCTCGCCCTCATGCTCTCCCCTGAACCCCGATTTTACGCCACGTGTCACTACTCAGATGTGTAAAATGTGTATGCACTTTTTGGACGTACGTGTAAATCAAACCGTTTGTTTAGTCTCACTGTAAATCGTAATAATAATAATATCGTGTCTACCTTCATGCCATACGCCATGTGTAATACTAATTAATTATTTTACGCGTCTCTCTTTGTATCTAAGTTATTATATCTTATATCACTCTATATGAGAACACATTTACGTACGTATAAATATATGTACAATATGTTTCAATATCTGAAGACTTCTCTGCCTCGCGAAAATCCACTTTAGAATTATATCCCTGTCTTTTGATCCTAATCAATTCACTGAGATCAAACTCACAATCAAATCAACATGACATAAACTTGTAATAAAATGCTCTATCATAAATACAATTAGAAAAAATTGGGGCGGATTGTAATAATTTCGATAAAATATTTAATTACAATCATATTCTAATTTCAATATAATATTTGATATTCAAATTATTATTTGTATATATGAGACAAGTTTTACAATTGCCTCAATTTTTTCTACATTAAATTAACATTGTCTTTCATTATCATGTCAGCTTTTTAATATTCTAATTCAATAAATTTTAAATCACTTATAAAACATAAATATAATCTGTTATTTGAAAATTTTAAAAACATCAAAAACGATCAGTTCTATAAAGAAATTGATTTTTCTAAATTTTCGGCATGATGAAATAGTTTTTTTGAAATAAAGTTTTTCGTTATAATAATAAATATATAAAATTTTCTCTTCTAATAATCATCACATTTTTCTAATAATCAAATTAACTACTAATTTTAATAAATAATTATATCAACGGATTGACCCATTATCATGCTTAATTTGAATCGAGCATTCAGACATCACGGATCATCGTTCATCGTTCACCGTTCCATCGATCATGGATCACACGTGGATCATGCGTCTCGTGCCCAAGGTGTCGCCCTGTGATTCGTCTCTAGAGAGAAAGCATTTTCTAGTTCGTCGTATGTCCAGTAATGATTCAAAGTCATCAGAATGGGGTGTCATTGACGATTCGCGCGGTCTCGCACGCCCTGAGCAGAGATTCTGATTTCTGATTTCCAGGCGCTAGACCCAACAAGTGGCTCATACTGAATCGCATCATCGATTTGAGCGACCTTAGATGCCAACAGATCTCTCGAAAGTGGGAGACCAAAGAGCGAATCGCGCTCACCTCCCGAGCGCGACGTCATTGCTTACGAAACACGATAAACTAACGCCATGCACGATCCAAATAACCTTGCTTATACGCGAACCCTTACATTTACGAATATTACACACATACATATACATATACATATGCACTCTTTCGCCCACCCAATAATTATTTTTCAACATTTTAATGCCTATAATAAAATTATTCCGCGTGGTTTTTGCAATATTCGCATTTTGCTATTGTAATGCTCTTTTTTTTTTAATATGAGGCCACAATCTTTATGACACATTTTTTATACGATTTTATTAAATGTGATATTTAATTATCAAATGAATTAATATAATTATTGTAATGTGTGTTATAAAGAGACAAATTCGTTAATGCGTGCGCGTATATAATAAAATAATTTTTTTAATAATTTTACTTTGATTGAGGTAATCATATTTTTGTACAATTTTAATCTGATCATTAATTATATTTGCATAATAATTTAAACATTAAGATAAATTCAATATATATAATATACATATCAATATATATCAATATATATTAATATGCATATCACGCATTTAGAACATTTTTATGAATTTTTCGACGTAAATACTGTACAGGATAATACGGTTTTGTATTAAATTATTAGAGCATCTTAAAATTACATACTGTAAAGTACAATTAATTTAACTTACAAATAATTACTTACAGAATGTTAACCGCTTTTTAATAATACGATACAATTTCATATCGCAATTCTGAGCCTACTCATTTCCTTCCTTTCTTTCTTTCAATATTAAAACAGTCGTCGAGAGAACATCACGACTTTTCATAAATATAAATTCATTGTAACAAAAAATATGAAGCCTTTTTGAAATACATAATTACGATTAAAAATCAAAATAAAAAATTCGAGAGTATTTTTACGTTTTATGTGTTACAAAAGTAAAAGAAAATTGTTATATTTTTAAAAATTTAGAAATAAATTTAAGATACCACGACTAAATTTTTTGTCAAAAGAATTTTTTCTGCAAAATATTTTACTTTTATATGTTTTATCTTTTTTCCAAGCTAATAATGTTAAATAATATTACAAAATTTAACATAAATATATAAGAAATAATTCATTTATCATTATAAATACATTTTTAATATAATTATTAATATAACATATATATATATATATATATATATATATA
>NW_012131499.1:0-2915 GCF_000143395.1 Atta cephalotes | reverse complement strand
AGAGAGAGAGAGAGAGCGCGAATTGCCGAGTTAAAACGCCGTTACAACCAACTCGATGAATTGCGTCCGGGACAGACAGTTACACGATAAACGCACTTATGTCAAACGACTGATATATCACCAGATATGCTCGATACGCATATTAGCGCAAATCTTACACGCCCGCCATTACGAATTCCAATCTTCCATGGAACGACAGTTGGCGACAATGGCGACAGTTGCGACTCTTGGTGGAAACACTCGAGAGTCTTCATTCGGCAACATTTGGCCATCTTCGATCGA
Source organism: Atta cephalotes (assembly GCF_000143395.1). NCBI lineage: Eukaryota > Metazoa > Arthropoda > Insecta > Hymenoptera > Formicidae > Atta > Atta cephalotes. The sequence goes on along the minus strand of NW_012131499.1, from coordinate 2,633 downwards.
TTGTCATTATCGACATATGGGTTGCATTCAGGAGTTCAGGAATTATGCCTAGATAACTCTAGTGTGCATTTTTGCTATAAAGCAAAAATGCCGATTCTACATTATTCAGATAGCAAAATACCACCACTGACAAGATAGCAGACAAATTGAATATTTCTGATTTATTTATGTCTATATAATTTGGGAAAAGCATTTAAACATTTGGGAAATAATATTTTTCTTGTAATTAACAAATTTTATCTTTTATTTTATGCGTCAAGATAGCAGATAGCGATTTTATTTAATGTGTTTTATGAATGGAATCGATTAAAAATTATTTGGAGAAGACGTCTTCATTATGATCTCATCATTTTCATTTGGGAAAAGTCACTATTTGGTAATTCAATTTAGATTTATACGAATTACGAAAACGAATAAAGCCCGGTAGTAGGTGTAGTACAATGAATATAGTAAACCTAAAATCGTCACAAATTAACCAATTAAGCCCGGATCTAATTATGCGTAGTAAGAAATTATGTGTAGTAAAAAATCAACTTAATCATAAACTTAATTATATTCGACTAATTTTCTTCACTTTCAATTGTAATTAGTCAATTCCTTATGGCTTAAGACTTTCTACATTTATTGTACCATCCAAGTGAAGTTTGAGAATGCAGTCTAACATGGGAATATTCCAATGGATTTTGGAGTAATAAACTTTGAACATAAAAATATACAATGAAGAAGAAAATTTGTTAATACGTGTTATTTTCTTAATTTGTAAATATTATTATTATTTAAATATATTTCAAGAAGAAAAATTTTAATATTTATTCTTTATTTTCATTATTTTTCAATAAAGACGGACAAATTTTATATACATACATGTATGTCAAGAGATATTATGTACATACATCTACATACATCAAATATTTAAGTATTTCTTCTAGACGTGAAAGTAATTTGCGTTAATTTATAAAATATGTACGTTTATTCATTTAATGATTATTATTCACACATCTACATATATGTTCGCATCTACATATATGTTTTGTAATTTCTAAGATTGTATAATCTGCAATAAATAATTGAGTTTGTTATAATATTTGATAATATTAGGTGTAGTAAAAAGAAATCCATTATTTTTCCATTCAATTTCATGCAAAAATAATGGATTTCTTTTTACTATACCTAATAAGTTTGAGTTTTTATAGCGATTTCGGCTGGAAACAGTGCACTGATACATGTCAAGATCGTTGTACACTGTTAATACCTATCACCGCGGCAGTGTATGTTTCGTCAGGCGAACACGAAATTCACGAAATGTGAATGAACCTTATTACCTATAATACTGGTCGCGTGCGGTATCATGATCGCAGACGTCCAATATTTAAAGAATAGTTTTGCTATTTTCGACTGTTTGCATTATTCACGATTTTCGAGAAATCCGGTTTGAGTGACTGATTTTTACTAGAAAGCTTCACAGGCAGAGAGTGACAAATTGCATCACGTGATTACACCACGTCAATCAGGACATCACAGCGTGAGTCCAGTTTTCTCCAATCTCTTCCATATCTTTGGAACTTTGATGCCCATATCCAATCAAAGGAGACGAATTACATGATGTAGTTTGCCACTCTCTCCCTATGAGGCTCTCTAATTTTCACTTTCTTCTTTATGCTTTTTTGGGATAAAAACGGCTACGTTTACCCCGATTTTATTGCGATAGCTTCCATTACGAGTAAGTATAATATAAATACATAATAAAAACATAACTATTAAATATTATAATATTATATTATATTAAATATTATATTACTATAGTTTTAATTTAACCTGTAAAATTCACTGTTTCATCGAACATTTTTTTTTCGCACGACTTCTTCAATGTAATTTTTTATTTTCGCTCTGCCTTTTTTTTAAACTGTACTGTCAGTATTCGTTATTGTCACTTGACGATGATGTAAAAAATTCCATGAGTACATATAAATCACTCATAAAATCAAAATTGATGCTACAGGTTGGATCAATTTTCAGATGAAGGCTGTGCCTGACTACCACTTAGTGCTACAAATGTTTCGAAGCATTTTTTGATTGGTCAGGTAAAATTCTTTCTTCCAACTGGTCAAGTAAAAGTTTCGAAGCGTTTGTAGCATCAAGCTGAACCATAGCTGAAATCAGACACCAGCGACAAAATTAATACCACCAATATCACACACATGCTGCTTTTCTCATGAAAGCACCAAGCCCAACAATTACACTAACTGGTCCCAACAAATTTGACGGGGCTACTTTGTGTACACTTGTACACTTGTACTAAGTCCAGACGAACATGCGACACTGGAAGGAATTGCACCATTCAATACACAAGTTGCACCGACATGTGCAGTCGGTGCGTTCCAGCCGAAATCACTATGAATGCAAAATACGAAATGGAAATTATAAAATACATATTTTTATTAGCAGTACAATAATGTATATTGTATGATTTAATCTGTTTTTAATACATTTTTACAGCAATTGTGTATGACAATTTTATGTGCACTAGTGCATCCCAGCTAAAATCGCTATTATAGACAATGTTATCTATGGATATCAATACACATATATATATATATATATATATATATATATATATATATATATACTATATA
>NW_012131498.1:0-2915 GCF_000143395.1 Atta cephalotes | reverse complement strand
CTTCTTCTTCTTCTTCTTCTTCTTCTTCTTCTCTCTCTCTCTCTCTCTCTCTCTCTCTCTCTCTCTCTCTCTCTCTCTCTCTCTCTCTCTCTCTCTCTCTCTCTCTGTCTCACCTCTTTCGATCCTTCTCACCGTTACCCACGATTCTCATCTTTGTACGTAAGTAGGTAGATAAACTCGATTTCCGCCAAGGCTCTCAAAGTCAGGAGATGTGAGTATTCGCGAAAAATATCAGGACGGTCAGTAAAACATCAGTACGGCGACTAAAGGCATAGCGTTGCAAATAAAAATTGTAATTAGACTAACAATGAGCAGTCGCATTGCTAAGTTATTTTTAGAGATAAAATCGGACTTGTTTTTCTTCCGTCTTTTAGTTCTTTTATGATTTGCTTCACAAAGAAACATAGTAATGATAAAATAACAATTACACAAGTTTTATATCATTCTTGTTTCAAAAGTGATACAACTTTAAAAATTAAGTTTTGCAGAAAAGGAAAAAGGTATTTTTCAAAGAAAATTATTGATTAATCAAATAATAATATCGGCAAAAGAATATATATTCTTATAAATTATAATTATAAATTATATAATTCTTAGAAACATGATCCAAAATTGCTTTTATTACTTTTGTGTTACAATCCTCAAAAATTACCCTCTTTGAGTTGTAATATCCTAAAAAATTGTAAATCCAAAATAATTGAAAAGTAATTCCAAATATTATCAACAGTTTATATTTACCTTGATCTAGTTTCAAAATAAAATAATTTTTTCTTCAAACTTCAATTATCAAAACTGCCTTAACTTAAATATTCTCTGCAGAAAACGCTCATTTTTTATTTACAAAAACAATACAATTCAAAATGTGTCAGTCTTATAAAAGATATTATAATCTCTTCAAAAATCTTTAGAACAACACAAGTGCTATATTTGACAGACTGTGAAATTAATTGACTTTAATGATTGATAGAATAATCTTTACCTAATTCCTTCGTAGTAATAAAAAAATCATATTTTTTTAATAATGTCACTTTTGAAATAAGAGAATATATAGAATTAATGTACGCACATATATTAAGTTAAATAAACTATTTTATAATTGTTGTAACTATAAAATAGTTTATTCAATTATATATATGTACATTAATTTTATATATCAAATTTATATGATTATCACTTTTGTAATTGTTACTATTACGTCTTTCTCTGAGTGCACAAGTGTAAGATTTTATACATTATAATTTGTGTATCTGTATGTAATATGTGTGTATAATTTCTAATGTTACATATTATACACGATCTCGTATTATGTATTGTTATCATCGGAATAATATTTATCATAATAATTCTCGTTAATCGATGTGTTAATAACGTTAGCTTGATGTTTCTCAAAGTAAAAAGATTGATTAATTATTCTTAATTGCATCTGTGTTTATATCAAGATTAGAATTTAATTTAAAAGTTTAATTTTAATTCAATCGACTTGTTTTATATTTTGAAAGATTCTCATATTTATTAACCGTGTCCAATCTAACCGATAATGAGCAATAATAATGTTACAGCGTGTATTAATGAAGCGATAGCCCATTAATTTGAAACTACCACGAGTAGTGCTATTGTAGTGCTATTGATTACTGGAACGAGATATTGGCAAGCCATTGTACAATTTAATTACTTACCCTAGAAGCAAAATCAAATGTATGATGAAATATATGCAGAATTACGCTAAGTGCGTTCGATAACACCAACGCACCTACAAGCTTTATATGATAATTCAAATTAGTGTTCTTGCATTATAACTCATTCGCTCATTTCAATTATTTAATTTATGATTTATTTACTTCAAAGAACAATGCTCCGTATAGTTGGAATTTAAACTTTGGATAAATTTTAACAAACAGCAGAATACAATTTAATAAAACGATTGAAATCCATTATGATATCCAATTACAGCGTTGCGGTACTGATACATACACTCTTCATGCGATAGTCAAATGAGAAAGCATGCCTCGCGTGCTTCGTTGGTAAAAGGGTCAAAATTGGCTGTTAGTCAAGCTGTTAATGCGGCTGGGAAATGACTAAAAGCGAAGGGCGAAATATTTGAAAATTAGCACGATAACGAAGCGGAAACAAGCACCTTATCACTGCGATACGAAGACCAACGCGTTTGTATAAACAATTTAAACAATTTAGCCATGGGCATATTCGATGTTAAAATTTATACTCAACGATTTCCTCGTCGAAGCCGGAACCAAAAACTATCCTAGTCAATAATTTATGCTATGTATACATCACGACCGATTACTTACGACAAAACTGTCGATTTATTCGAGTACGAATGGACGATTGTTGAGAATGTAAAACCGTGAACGAGAGAGACACGTGCTTTGCGTACGTGTGTACGTGTGTGTACATGCGTGCATGCGTACATGCGCGCGCGCGCGCGCGCGCGCGCGTGTGTGTGTGTGTGTGTGTGCGTGCGCGCGCGCGCGCGCGCGTGTGTGTGTGTGTGTGTGTGTATTACGTGCAATGTCCGTACATGTGTGAATGGCAACTTGTACATATGGTACCTGAAGTCGAAAAAACATATTATTCCTCTAGCACGTCAAGCCGGCCATGTTGGATCGGAGAACCAGGTCACCGAGTGTCCTCGATCTTTTTTAATCTAGACATGGAGTCGATGGATAACGATAGCTAAAAATTCATGTATCTCGATTGTAACTTTTACGGTATTGTTTTTTTTTCTTTTTTCAAATCTGGCCTCTTAATCTCGCCGACCGGCGACCACGATTCCAGATGGTAGGCTTGACCAATCGTGATCATCGGAGAGCTACGAACGGGGCTAATCGCGAAGCAACTCTCTAGCGATGTCGACCAAGTCGATGGATAACGGTTGCTTGATAAAATATAAGCCTTTC
>NW_012131497.1:0-2918 GCF_000143395.1 Atta cephalotes | reverse complement strand
GTGTGTGTGTGTGTGTGTGTGTGTGTGTGTGTGTGTGCGTGTGTGTGTGTGTGTGTGTGCGATGTTGCTTTCAGTAGCCTTTCTTTATTATTAATTATTTTAAATATTGAGAATCTGTAATTATTTCTTTTGTTTTATAATTAATAAATAATCGAAGAAAAATTTATCTTTTTGTGTAGTCAGTTCTTATATTCAAGACTATCTTAAGTATTAGCATCTTAAGATATTACTTAAGACTATCTCAAAATAAGAATCAATTATGAATATTAGCCTCAACCTAAAAATGGCCGCGAACTCGTTTCTCCGCTTGTACTCACTGAGAGAAAGGATTTCGTTAATTTAACAAGTCAGTGCCATGCTTTTAATAAATATATTATTAAATATATGACAACAAATTGATTTGTTGTGATTGCTGCTAGTCTGCTATATTAGATAGACTTTATTTATTAACGATACTGATTATTTGATTATTTGACGAATAATGAAAAATGCAATTTGCAATAGTAACCGATCGATCGTTTTCTTACCAAATTTCTTACCATTCGTTGTCTCTTGATTTGTTTTTATTATAATATAGTTATTTCTCTCAGTACTGGGCAGCGCGGTGCGAACTCGCTCGGAATCCATCGGGCGATACTGTGGCCGATAAAGCAACCAACGCCATTATAAATATATAGTTAACGTACGTATGTTGCGCCGATAACGCGATAACCCGTAAATAGCCCACGCAAGCGTCAGTGGTGCTCGGGGGTGGAAAAGCCACCCCGTTTTGCATTACGGCGGATCTCTTTGCTCTCTTCTTCTCTCCCCTTTCTCTCGTTCTCGCTCTCTCTTCTCGTTTCTCACTGGTGTGAAAAAGAAGTAGCGTGTGTTGCGTTTTACGTGCGGGAACACGCAGTAATTCTCGACTCGGCTACGGGCAAAACGAGACATGGTGTATGTACAGGTATACAGATACGCCGCTCCATATCATAACACGCGCGCCTCTCCCTTTATGATGCACCTCGCGTATTACAACGATAATACCGCGAGTACATAATTCGTTCTTTATATTTACTGTAATCTCTTATCACGCATCGACAAGAAAAACATATGCACGAGCTAAAGCAAGAGAGCGATTATTCTGAAGGATTATAATCGAGGAGGAAATTATTTTTAATTTAAAGTTTTTTTTTTACGACATTGTAATTATGAATTTTTCACCTCTCATGAATTTTTCATAATTTTTCATAATTTGGAAAACAATCTTAATTTTTTGAAATGTGGGGGTTTAAAATAATAGAGAAATGAGCTCTAAAAGATTGTTGGAAGAAAACTTTTTCTGTATTTGGTTGTACAGATATTTATTTATCAAAGTATATGCACATAAAATATATTATATTTTTCCGAGTTGGCTATTTTGATTAAAAATATTTTTCTTGCGGATTAACATATTTATATCTTATTATCTCATTGTAATTTAAAAAATGGGTCACAACAGTAATACGCAAAGGAAATAATCTGTAAATTAAATTAAATCGAATAATTTGCATTGAATGTGACTGCAGCAATGTGCACAGATATAATTATTTTTGCATCCCGTCTCAGGTTTTGTACGTAATTAACTCCTTCTGCGAAACGAGCTAAACTAGGCGTTGGCGTGAAAAGGTTCGGTCTATCCCCGGAGTATAAACAAGATGGGGTTGGTTGTGTCTCGTGTATATTCAACGACAGTGCGGTGTAACCCTCGTTGTAATTTATAAAATAAGAGACCGCGGGATGTCGCGCCTTCCAACTTGCTCGAGTTTGCCATCGCCGCGAGCAAATTTGTCGGCTATATATTTGCAAATTATTATCGACTTCTTGTGCGCGACAAGGAAACAACACGTGTTGCGTATGTTGCGAAAATGTACGTAGATGCACCGACATTTGCTTTTCGTGGTGTGCAGTAATATCTTAATAAAGGATGTGTGTTAAATCCGTCGCTCGAGTTTTTTTATCATGCAATAAATATGCTAATATAACATATCACGCAACTATTCTTATTATTACTATATATTTAGAATTTTTTAAATAATGACAGTTATTTAAGGAATTCTTTAAAGAATGAAGTGAATTATAAGTATAATTCACTATAATAGTATATTATATTAATTGAAAGACTAGAAAAGTGAAATTGGATATTTTTTATTATTTAAAAATATTTAGTCTAAAATTATTATTATTTTAATAATGTTATTTGTTTTCCAGTTTTTCTGTTTTTTTTTTAAATGATAGAACGACATTTATATTTTACTTTAAATTTGACATAGAACGACATTTATATTTTATTTTTGTGTAAATATCTTTTGACGAAAAAATATTTATATTTTAGTTAAAATGAAAGATATTTATATTTTAGTTTAATTATAAATCTTGAATGATCTTTATATTTAAAAAATATTCTGTTGAGGAAATTAAACGACAATATACGTCGTTCTGTCTCGCAATTTTTGTAGAACTTATACCGATGTGAACCTGGCACTCAACTTTATCAAAAATAAAAATTAATACTGCAGGCCGTTTGTACTTCGTTTGTATTTGTTTGTACCGATCATTATTTCGTTTGTACCTCAAATAGTTAAATAAAAAGTGAAAAATAAAAAATGGCCAGCGCGCAACTTTAAAATTTTTTAATTTCATTTATGCCATTCGAAAGAGAATTGTTTGTATCCGTTTGTATCTCTCTTACTTTCGTTTGTACCTCAAAGGGTTCGGAGATACAGCGCGTTTCAGTTTTTGCGCAATCCCTACATAGCAAATTTAGTGAATTTTAAAGATATCGAAATGGGACCATCGGCATTCGAAAGAGAATCGTTTGTACTCGTTTGTACCTCTATTACTTTCGTTTGTACCTCAAAGGATTCGGAGATACAGCGCGTTTCAGATTTTTGCGCAAT
>NW_012131496.1:0-2920 GCF_000143395.1 Atta cephalotes | reverse complement strand
TATATATATATATATATATATATATATATATATATATATATAAAATAGTATATTATAATGATATACATATATTGTAAAAAAGAATGTATACATTTAATTTATATAAAAGATCGTTTTCAATTAAATTATTTTCAAGCAAATCTTAAAAAATGTCATATACATATAGGATAAGCAAAAGTTTTAGATAAAAGTTATATGATTTGAAGTGTACAAATAATAGTAAAATTAAAAAAGATAATTTTTCATATATGAATTAAGATTACAGCCATTTTTTAAAAATAAAATTAGATTATTTTTTTTACATAATATGATTTCCCTTATTATTTTGCACATAAAAATATTAACATATTGCCTATTTTTTTTTCTAAATTTTGTTAATGCCATGCTGCCCATGCTATAAGTATCAACTTTTAAAACGCATTTTGTTTTGATATGAATTTTTGTTGAAATATATATAATTTGAAAATATATGTTTTGTCAATTTCATGATTCTTTCGATTTAATATGATTCGATTATACAATACATTAAGAAAATTTATCTCAGAAATATATCTGCCGATTTATTTTCGGACTTTCAATACAAAGAATCTGAAATATTAATAATCCCCAAATTTATTTAGAAACCTTAAAATTTGTAAAAAAAAATTGTTGCGAAAAATATTACCATAGTCGGGTTATATTTCTAAAATAAGTTTATTTAAAATATGTATGTATACATATTAGTTTAGCATTTAGTACAAGCTCGAAAATAAAAGTTTATCAATTTCTCCTTTGTATCGGAAAGTCACTTTTGAAAAGTAATGCGTAACAGTAATAAGTTATTTTTAAAAGCGATTTCTCCATCCTTGTTATTACAGTCATGAAAAATTGTAACGTCATTACTATTGTTACTACAAAAAATATATCACTGCATATACCAAGTTCATACGTATATTGATAATGATAGTCGCTTTTTATCGATTCAACAATATTTTACAAAATTGCATAAATGCGTTTGTTAAAATAATTTAATTTTTTTCATTTTTTAAATTGCGCCCCCAAGCATTCTTGATATTTTGATATTCTGGGGCTCAAGCCTGAAAAGCATATCAAAAGCTACTGCAATTATATGTATAAGTACAAGTATAAAAGTATTTACTTTTCATATAATACAGTATTAGGCAGAATAACATTTTTTATGAAAAAAATAACTATTTTTAATGATTTAATTTATTGATATCTCTCATGAAGGAAAATTTATGGTAAGACGAAATAAAATGCGTTTTAAAACTAATAAAAGGTGATACTTTTGCGTTAACGAAATTTAAAAAAAGGATTACTTACTAAAAAAAGGATACTTATGTTATAACATCATAAAAGCTCTCAAAATTGTCAATTTTTATCTCCTTGATATTATTTTTCTTAAAACTGTGATAGTTTAACTTAAAAAACAATACGTATTCTGCAAAAATACATTAAAAACAAGTAAAATTGTTGTAAAAAAATATAATATTAGTTATAACAGTGTAAGATATAAAATATATATGTAATTAAGAAATATAAAGCAAGATTTGAAATTGTACTGTTATTTCGCACTTTTTAAAAGAAAAAAGGAAAGATGTAGAGAGATAAGCGTGACTATTTACATTTATCTTTCTTTATAAGAAGCATTGAATAAATATAAAATATATATATTATTTAACAACCTTTAGATACATATGAAACATATTTTGAGCAATTTCCTTAATAATATCGGATATCTAGAAACAATTAATGATAATGATTTTACTAAATCCTTAAGACAAGAAGCTGCAAGATGGGCATGTACTCTCGGCGTATTCCAATGCCTAAATAATGCCAGTTTTCATTTATTACATCATCTTCGCAATCCTGATAGGCATAGGTAATATATTTTACAATTTCTTGTATTAATATATTGTACATTTCTTTCGAACTATTTAACTGTAAAAGTATTTGCTCAAGATACGAGAGCATAAAAGAATTTCTGATAGATTGTTATATTTTCTGGAAATATAGAATTTTATCATGGTGGAAAAGATGGACATTTTGTAATGGTCTTATGGAGTCTGAATTTGATAACAGCACTTGGTGGTTACTATATGATACATGGAAAAAATCTAATGATAACGCGATAATGGAATTTGCATCTTGCAGTAGATCTTCTTATGTTATTTACAATTATTTGAACCTAACAATTAATAAAATCGGAAGATTGTAATTCTGGAAATGAATGTAAGGATGTAAATATACTAGCCAAAAAACGTGTTAATCGTTTCTTGTACATTGTTGCAAAATATGCAAAAGAAAGCACAATACTTGAATACATAAAAGAAAATTATGAAAAAATAAAATCAAGGTAATATTATTTTCTTAACAAACATACATTTTCTCTCTATTGTAAATATAATAAATGTTGTATGCATTAATTAAAGACATATTATTTTATAGGGAAGTTAGTACTATTACAGCATTTGCTATTATTGTTAACCATATATATTCTTGGGAACAACTTGAAGAGGTAAATTATAATTTTATCATCATTTTAAATTATATTAATATTCTATTATTAATTTTATTTCTTTAAGCCATCTTTTGTGGCAATAATACTAAATACTACTATTGCAATTATATTAAACACAGAAACTATGATGTGTTAAAAATCTTTTAATATGTAGAGTAAAATCATTCATTATTTATATGATTATTAAACATCAAAATATCTATTTCAGGTAAGAAAAGTAGTGAAATATCTTCTACAATATACAGAAACAAAATTTATTAATGATATTCCCCATATATTCCTTGATCACACGGTGTATCTTAAAAAGGTAAAATTGATTTCTTATAGAGTATTCAATTTTTTATTGTTGAGGATATATTTTTCTTTATATATTCTATCTATTTGAATAATATTTTGTTT
>NW_012131495.1:0-2919 GCF_000143395.1 Atta cephalotes | reverse complement strand
ATATAATATATATATATATATATATATATATATATATATATATATATATATATATATATATAATCACTAAGCCAGTATACTTACCCTAGAAAAGACTTAAGAGAATAGTCGAGGAAGAGCTTAGAAGGCAACCAATGATAGAATGGAATAGGGAGTGAAAACTTCCCCTCGATTAAAGTTACACTCTGATCTTTAACCTCAGTCCTCGACTTACCACCAGCGATGCCCGAAGTGCGGAGTCTCTTCCGACAATATCAACGGGCCTGTCTTCGAGATGGGTCACCTCCACGTATCTTCGATTCCTCGATACTCCTTCTCTTCCTTGCGTGCTCGCGTCGCATGGAGTGCCGTTGCTGTCGGTGGGAACGGCGCAGAAGCTATTACTCGGCGAAAACTTACTTTTCTCGGCGAAATTACTTTCACGAAGTATCTTATTTCGTCGCGTCGGCAAGAGAGAAGAGCCTGCCGACGGCTTTCCAGCCACGGGGAAGAGAACGCGTTTGCGTAGAGATTCTCACATCGCCCCGTGAAGACGTCGCTCTGAGTCGACCGAGATGTGGTATGCGTTTGTGCTTGTTTGTTTCAACGAGCCTGCCGAGATGGATCGGGATGCTTCACTGCGTTTCGTAGATTGAAACAGGCATGCATCTACGATTCGCTGCAAGGCTTGCTCGAAGTATATATAACAAATACATAGATCAACGTATTTTGTAAAGGCAACGCTGAAAAATGCACTTCTTAGTCCACAATCGCGCACGTGCAATTGCATTTAGACAAAATTGATGACAACGAAAAAAGATGGAATACGAAACGAAAAAGAAAGATTGTTGTATTAATGATTGTTGTATTAAGTTAATGCTAATTTGAGATTACGTGATACGTTTACAACGGTATATAACGATGAAAGCTGGTAAATGCACGATTTACATTCGCGTCGGTTTGCATTGTGTTTCGATGTATTCAAATTATTACTCACTCTGACGTTAGTTATTTTGCTTGACGGCAAGAACACAAGAGCCTCGCTCTATAGGCTGTCAGTATCAAGTTATTATGTAACGGGGTCTCTTAGTTGCATTGTTATAGCATTGTTATAACAAAGTATAACTACAATATCAAGAAATACCACCAGAGATCTTTCGCAAATGAACATAAAGTATTATTCGATTGCAACTTTTTATTAACTAATATTGATTGTTTTAGCGAAAAAAATATTCAGATAAAAAGGAAAATAGAATATTGATGGTTTCAAATAGAGAGATTTGAAATTTTATATTAATGAAACGTTTCCGGGAATCACATAATTCAATATTTGTTAATACGCTTTTACACGTTTTCAGCGTTTATATTCCATGTCACTGAGAGTTTCATGTGAAATGGATCCGTATCTTCTGATTCCCTACTTTGTCAAACACAATCGCAAGGTATTTTATTATTGAAGCACATGTATCGATTACGGTTATAACTAGTTCAGTTCAATTGTCAAAAAGCGGCTGTGCGCATGTGGACATTGTGAAATATAATCAGGCCCGCAATCAGAATCCGAAACTGGGTTAGAGAGAGGCTGTAATCAGAATACATTGAATTACATCGTTATCGTGCTCCGCATAATGTTGCATAATGTAACGTACACGATCAATTATGCGACGATATTTGTGCTTAATTATGCACGTAAGCCGGGAATTCTCACGCTGATATCGACAATCACTTTTCGACTCGCATACGCGCATAGATTATGGATATGCCGTAGCCGATTACGAATGCACAGATGGTCAGATGCACCGATCTGTTAATGATGATTAACAAAAGCTTTAATGCATTAACGAAGAGAAGTGACCATAAGATATTGCTCGTCAGTTTCGCGATGCGACAAATGCGAAATTCAATATTATTGTACGATGTCAGAAAAAAAATTAAATTACCATTCAGTTATATATAGATTACCGATGAGAGAAATATTCGCCAAGTTTTTCGTGATTTATGAAACAAAGAATATCTCGTTAAGAATTCGCAATACGTAATTCCTCGTCATTTGCATCATTCATTTGCCGAACCGTCTTTAGCTTCCGTAGGTCGCTTCCAGCCCGAACTGAAACTGCGATTTTAATTATTGCGCTTAATATTATAGCGTTTAGCATAGAATTATACTTGCAAACGAAATATCTTTCGCATTGACTCAAAAATTATCAAACGTAATTCAACCTGACAAGTTTCGTCGATATCGTGGGAGTTGAAATTAATTCGGGACTTTCTTTCGTGAGACTCCATCAGATCCGATGGTAGCAGATGAGCCAAGTTGGTTTCTGCTTGATGCTGGTCAAAGGTTTCGATCGAGAAAATAAATCGAATAGTGGGTGATGAGAGGCAATGTATAAAGGAAGGTATAAAGGAAGGAGTGCAAGGGGAGGTCGTGTAGATGTGGAGGAAAGGAAGGATATTCACTTAGCAAGCGAGCAAGAGGGATACGCGTGCCTTGAGATCGGAATGAGATAGGAAAAGATATCTTAGAGTCATGGCACGCGACTTTCTCCTCCTGTTTCTTTCTACTCGTGCCTCGTTTGATCTATGTTATTTAAACTTGCACTCTTTCTGCTGCTGCCCTGTCGTTGTATGATACCTTCAATTCGTAATGCTTGTCTTTTACGCAACGAAGAGTCAACACCGATATATATTATTTCAGTCCGTCTTTCTTTGATCACTTATTTTCGATGTCGTTCGCGTTTCAATTTCGCTTATTTTCTTTTAGTGTTTTTATATTGCGCTGCTTTTTTACGATCTTTTTCTGACGTAAGTCTCCGGTCTTTACGACACATCGCAAAGGCAAACGTTTTCTGTTACTTTCTTACGCGTTCGACCGCGTGAAACGAAGAGAGAGAGAGAGAGAGAGAGAGAGAGAGAGAGAGAGAGAGAGAGAGAGAGAGA
>NW_012131494.1:0-2929 GCF_000143395.1 Atta cephalotes | reverse complement strand
GTGTGTGTGTGTGTGTGTGTGTGTGTGTGTGTGTGTGTGTGTGTGTGTGTGTGTGTGTGTGTGTGTGTGTGTGTGTGTGTGTGTGTGTGTGTGTGTGCGTATAATTAAAAAAAATTATATTATTTTGAATTTAAAAAATTTGTTCTATAGATATGTATAAAGATAAAAATTTGTTGTGAAAATTAACTTTAAAAAATATATTTCACAAATAAAAAAATTATCGCTGAAACATAGGCTTGAATTGAGAATAACCTATCGTCCAAAAACAAACTTTTATAGAACAGAAACAGAAATAAAGAATTCGGCAACAAATATATATATAGTACTATTTTTATTCTTTATTATTTTTCTTGTAGATAATCGAATGCTGCAACTTATACATCCGATTTCAAAAATGAAAATTGTAACGAATGTTTTTGTATTTCCGAAATGATTGGATAAAATGCAATAAAAAATACTCTTGGAATTTCGTTTCAAAAAGGACAAAATGTACGCGCATACACATATATACCTATATACATATATGTATATATATTCTGACGTAGCTATAGTAAAATCGATTAAGAAGACTTATATGAAAAAATTGGATATCAAACTTCAGTTATGTCACGCACAATTGCGAACTTTGATTCTTGCAAAACGACGAATATTCGAAAAATCTTGGAAAAATTTATTTGGCTTAAATTACCAAGTAAAATACATTTAACGTAATGTGAAAAAGAAATTTATATTTTTGATCGTTTAAATTCGAAAATATCACAATTGAAGAATATAAAAAATTGCATTTGTTTAAGTTTCTGCGTGAAAATGATTCAGCATCTAAACTGGTATTTTATAAACACTATACATTCGATTATGTATACGATGCAATTTTCTTTGGCACTATAAGCAGCAGCTGCTTGCAGTTCTATTTTTATTAATCGAGCAAGTTTGGGCTTAAATTATTCAAATTATCATATATAATAAGAGTAAAGCCTCAAGCTCGACAAACAGTCGATTTCGAAAACGACTTGGCACCCTTGGAATAGTTATTTAATACGAAGTACACAAGTAGAGTGTGGTCTAACCAGTTTGTTTGTCAGACTCAGACCTGGTCAATTCTCGAGAGACTGATTTGTCAGTGGCGAAGGTGGTTTTCTCACTATGACCACATCGAAATATTGTATTCACTTTATAACGTTTGTAAAGTTGACACTATAGAGCTATTTGGGTATAATGGAAAGATGGAAAGATACTGTCTTTAAAATGAAAATAAAGATTATTGACTCTTCTTCAGAATAAGAATATTAGAATCAAAACAAGAATTAATATTGTTTTGAAAATAGAGATAAAGATTATTCATTTTCAATGACGTCCCAATCGCAAAAAAAAATAAAATAAATGTCAATTCTTCGCTTAATGTTCATTTATATAATATAACTGCATTTTTATATAATTAGATTTTATATAATTTATATTTTATATAATTATATAATTTATATTATATAATTAGATAAATAAATCTCATTTTAATCTCAATAATTATTGCTCTCAGAAATATGTGAGATTTTATGTAAAAATTTTACTACTTTTGCAAGAATTAATACATTAAAATGCCATGTTTATCTATCCGCTAAAACGAGATAATAACTCTATTATATCGCATTGTATTAAATATTAAAAAATCTTTCTTGATATGTACCGCCAAGCTATAAAAGAGCTTTTATCTATGTAGTAATAGAATTTCAGTAATTCGATTAAAAGTTAATTTGAGAGAGAGTATTAAAAAGCCGCTTTGCATAAAGTAGAATATATATATATTGCTGTATACATATCATTTTAACAACTAACAAATTCAAAACTTTGAAAACTTGAAGTTGTAGAAAATGTAGCTTAATATTTTGTTGTTTATGTTACGCAATGACATAAGTATCTATTTCATTTAGTAATTAAGAAACTATTCTATTTTAAGTAAATTTAATTAAATCTTGGTATATTATGAAATTAAGTAATTTAATCTCTTTGTCTCTTTCTCTCTGCATCCAAGTATGTAATAAATTAATTATTTTAACTTGAATATTACATGTATATACAAACCCACACACACACACACACACACACACACACAACAAAATATATATATATATAACGTATATATGCGAATAAATCTGATGATATAATATTGCAATTAATAAGTTTCAATATATCTCATTTAAAAAATATTAATTAAACTATAAAAATTAAATATAATTTTTTAATTATTATAAATCGTAAAGCAAATTTTGATACTCGATTTATATAGCGCACAATAATAGATTTCAAAATTATTTGCATGCAAATAAGAAAAGTACTATGATTATTACATAGTAATTAAGAATCGTAATTCAAAACGGCGCAGCGTTAGCCACTATTGATATTTTATGACTTCACTCTCTGCACTGCGTAAAATATTTCATTACGCGGCCTTAGCTTATATCAAATGCAAGGCATATCGATGGAATGACCGCGACAGATTAAACGAGGGCGTGTTTTGGCTTTGTGTTCTGCGACGTGACGTAGCGCGACACAGTAGTGATTTGCGAAAATAAATCTGTTGCAATCGCTATATGTATAAACACGTAACAATTGATTTATTTACATATTGATTACAATTATTACATTACATTATAGGAGAAACACTCGCTCGATAAAGTTTCAGTTATCGAAATTAAACGCTACTATACAATACTATACACATATACAATACTATACTATACACAATATCAAATGTAGAGATATTGTATAAGATAAATAATCCAGAGACTTATACGCGGCCTGAATTTATCTTCATTTTATTTTGCTTTTATTTATTTCTCTCTTCTTCCAATCCCCATTTATAGCGTAATAAAGGAACATATATACACATACACACACACACACACACACGCGCGCGCGCGCGCGCGCGCGCGCG
>NW_012131493.1:0-2923 GCF_000143395.1 Atta cephalotes | reverse complement strand
AGGTAAGTAGTAGTGTGTGTGTGTGTGTGTGTGTGTGTGTGTGTGTGTGTGTGTGGTGAGACTGGAAGGGAATCGTTCACTATGAGCTGTTATCGTCCAATCAAACAATTAATTCTGAACTCTATTGTGAACAACTGCAGAGATTACAACAAGCAATTGAGAGGAAGTGGCCAGAATTAATCAATAGGAGAGGTGTCGTCTTCCATCACGACAACGCTCGAGCACACATATCTTTGATGACTCAGCATAAATTGTGAGAGCTTGGCTGGGAAGTTTTAATGCATCCACCGTATAGTCCTGACATAGCACCCTCAGATTATTTCATTTGTTTAGATCTCTGCAGAACTCTTTTAATGGTGTAAAGCTAACTTCAAAAGAGGTCTGTGAAAACTTGAGACAGTTTTTCGATCAGAAACCACAGAAGTTCTATCGCGATGGAATTATGGCTCTGCCCCAAAAATGGCAAAATATTATAGAAAATAATGGAGCATATTTGGTTTAAATAAATTGATTTCAATACTCTAAGAAAAACACTTTAATTTTACTAAAAAATCGCCACGAACTTTTTCTCATACTCAATAATATGATTAAGTTAAATAATTGTTAAAAAATTAAGAATAATCTATTATCACTTCAAAAATAAAGAATAATTGTATTTGGATCTTACCGTGTTTTTGCCAGATTTTTTAAAAACATTCGTTCCTAAAACAGCATCAGATTCTATCAGAATCACTGTAAAATATTGAATGTCCTGCTGATGCGATTTGTCCTGAATCGCTTGGTATTTTAATCGCGACTTTAGTTTTTTTATTAGCCTCTTCTATATTTGGACATTTTAGTAGTGATTTGATTTTTATTTTATAAATTTTCATTCCCGGCGTAGTAACATAATAAAGTTCTAAAATATAAAAATATATAAAAAATCATAGATTAAGGAAATTCTACTGATTAATTGCAAGGAAATCTTTTATGTTCTATAAACGTGCATTAACACAAATGTACATAAATATTAATAAAAAAAAAGAAAAATATAGATGTAAAAAATGTATAAATGTCAGATTTTAATAGTAAAGTTAAGATTCTTATCACTTGTCATGTATGATAAGATTAAATATTATAAATTGCATAAATTTAAAATAATATTTATTGTGATAGAATGCAAATATTTACCATTATAAAGGGTCACTACACTGAAAATATCTCCATTATAAGGAAATGTTTGATTTGCTATGGAGGCTAAATTTTCGGTCGGTATCATGTAATCAGATTCGACTCTGCACATACTTTTTACAGATGAATCATACACCACTAAACCTTTACTTTGTACATCAGCTATGAATATCTGCAAATATTCATAAATATTTATACGTATTTATATTAGATTTATTATTATTAAATTATTTAAAACAAAAATATATAATGAGATGTATAGTTAAACGTGTAAGTTAAATAATATTTGTCTGGAACATGTATCTATTATTATGATTTATACAAGAGAAGACGCACTAACAATCATTTTATGCAGGAACTGCGAGCATTTTTTGGGAACATAAACGAAAGGCGTTATTAATGATCCAAAACCCGTTGCATTACTAGCAATATCAAATGGAATATAAATAGTTTTTACTAGCGTATCATCTTTCAAATTAAAGATTAATAGCTTTGGATTACAAATGTGATCAGGCCCAATTTTACCACTATCCAGAGCGAAGATGTGATTGCATCGAATCTAGAATGAAAGCAAGTTCTAATTTTATATATTATCCAATTGACTACAATGTGCACATGTAAATATGCATTACATACATAGAATAAATTATTGATCATTTAAATATCATTATAAACAAATATGAGATTATATCATCATTATTTAAATATCATTATAAACAAATATAAAAACCTTTGAATGCGCAAAAAATAGATACTTACGTGTACTCGTATCACATTTACAATGCCTTCGCATGTACAATTATTATTATGCCAACTCCAATTTGGATATGGTCGCAAAAGTGGTCCTCCTGGTCCTGTTTCATTAGTTACTATCGCCAAAGAAGGTAGCAGGTGCACCAGGACCCAGTTCTCTCGTAGCAGTAACAAATATTCTACCATCTATAAGAATCTCGTTTGTGAACGGAACTTACGTGCCATTAAAAGTTATGTTTATTTAATCATCAATTCATAGTAGTGGTATATCTTGCATTCACTATCAAAGTGCATTTATTAAAACGCATAGATTCATATAATGTGACTATAAGATAAGCTTTTACTTAGAAGAATATTACTGTATAGAAAATTATTGTAAACTTTTACAATTATCATTCATTTACCTTTAGCTTTATCTACATCGAATAATATACACGTAGAACGATTATAAGTGCCAGAATTTATCGCGTCTTCCCTCTGCTCGTTACTTTCCCATATAAAATCGACATATTTCCATTTATATATATAATTCACTTTAAATCCAAAAATCACAGTTGCCATCCACAGAATTAGCAAGGTACACAAAAGATATTTCATTTTATCAAGATACGAGTTCGTCTTGAAAGTTACAATTATGAATCCCTAGAAAAATATTGCACAAATGTTCTTTTTATTAAATGTTTATTGAAAAAAAATCACCTTTACAGTATTGTTATTTTGTGTTCGTTGAGATTATATCATTTTATGATGTAGTTGCAGCAAAAAAGTTTCAAGTAAGATACTGCCAAGAATTTCATAAGTATCAACTAGTGCGACTCACTATTAATGGTTATACAAAAAATAAACTTTGGTGCGTTCAGTTTCTTTGTTTTTATTGTTAATAAAATAGATTTTGCTGCAGCTCAATGTTCCTCTCTGATTTTGTAATAAATTGCATTTTACGATTATGAGATACAATAAGTTGCTTTGGACAGCAATTTTTCGTTTAGAGCACATACAA
>NW_012131492.1:0-2920 GCF_000143395.1 Atta cephalotes | reverse complement strand
TAACTTACTTACTTAATTATTATACTCTCTCTCTCTCTCTCTCTCTCTCTCTCTCTCTCTCTCTCTCTTTCTCTATTCCTTTCTTTTTTCTCAGTATTTATAGCAAAAATTTTGGAGATTTAAAATTACACAACGATTCAAGAGAAATATAAACACAACAAAAAAAAAAGAGAAAGAGAGAAAAAGAGAGAAGTTGTCACAAAAGTTTACGAAGATCGACTTCTTTTTCCTTCTTAAGAAGTCACGTTCTTAAAGGTCTTTCAATTGGAAATGTGCAGACTATCATGGTTCATGATTCCCATGGAATGCACGATGACCACTCCGCACCACGCAGGTGTAACCTGTCAGGTGATGTCACCACACACACTTGAGCATTTGCGATCGAACAACTTTACGATCCAACGTGATTGAGCGAGTAGCATCACGAGTCTTTCATTCTTTCTTAAAAGAAAAGAAAATAAAAAGATTAATTTAATGATTGAACTTTTATAGTTAAACTTCCACTTAGCGTATCTTTTACAATTAATAGCATGCAAGTGCAGATATCTTCATTGAAGAAAGAAGGAGAGCAATAATAAACGATTTATTAAGACGATGTACATGTAAATACGCTACAAATAAGAATTTAAAGCCTATAACGGTCGAAGCTGGATCTTAGATGCTTAAATAATTTCCATGTGAATTTATATATCACACAATTTATATATATGTAGTCATTTGAATTGCGTGCCGAATTGGTTCTTCGGATTTATAAATGCAATTAAACTACATAGTAATATATTAATATTACAAATTAAATTGACAAACAATTAACAATTTAATTTGATATTCAATTAAGCATCCTATTAGAAAGATTAATGTATTGTAAATAAATTCAAAAGATGGAAAATATGTGAACTGTAAATATAGAAATAAGAGATAATATAATAATAAATTTCTCTTCTATTACTATAAGAGAGAAACATAAATTATATAAATAATTAGCGTATAGTGATTAATATAAGATCTCCCATGAAATGTGAATAAGTACAAAAAATACAGATTTCAGGGAATTAAATTTACAAAATGAATTATTCTTCGTTCTCAGTATCGTAGAAAAATCAGGTTGAGCAAGCATTTCGACAATTTTTCTCTGATGAGAATTTGAACTTGTTAAATTATTCAGAATTCCACGCCAATGCGCAATAAAGATGCTTATCTGGAAGCGTCGCAGAGAAGTCTCAAGATTTGCAGAAAAAACGTGGATCACGTCTCGGTTTCTTCCAGAAATAACGTTGGAAAGCGGAAATTCATACATTAATAAAAGAAGATCGATATCGAAATTAAAAACAAGATAAAAATTTAAATTAAGGCGAATGAATAAATTGTTAATAACATTGCACACTCTTGATGCGATTTTAATGCGATTGAAATAAATAAATAATTAGTTTCGCGCAAAAATAAAAGATAAAAAGGAAGATTTTCTTTTTCCTTTTTGTTTTTATATCGGAAAAAATCATCACGAAAGCCTCACAGAAATCTAATACTACTGACCAATACTTAAAGATAGTAATTAATTATTTATTTTAAGTATTAAAAATATGTTGTCGAGTATTTTTAGAACGTACTTCAAATAAATAATTAATTACTATTTGTTAATAATACATTGGACAAAATTAAATTTCTGTAAAGATTCCATAATGTTTTTTTCGATGAAAAAAGGGAAGAGAAAATCTTTTCTTGAGTGAAAAATGTCATATTCGGTCAAACGGTTTTTCGTGTCCAACAACATATTTCTAATAAAATTTCTTGTGAACTTATACTCTAAACTTTTTGGAATTAATTGTTACTCTAAAGAGTGAAACTTCACTCTTAAAGATTGAGCCACTCTTTTTTAATTTTAGCACAATTTTCACTCTTCAATGTGACATTCCATTCTAAAGAATTTAGAGAGTATAGTTTCCACAGTTCGCACAGTCCTAAACCGAAGCTGGAGTAGTAATATCACCAATTAAATAGTAATACCATAAAGAAAATTTTCCGTGACATATAATGAAACGGGTAAAGAGCAGATCTTGGCGATTAGAGTCGCGACGCGTCGCGACGCGACGCCACGCGCTAACCGTTGCCGTACATTCGCATCGATACGTTATCGTGGCGTCAGTGATTATATGCCTCTCACAAATTCACGTATTACACAAATCCATGCACGGTGCACGCGCGGATCAATTAACGGCCGTCATTTTTATCACACTGTCACGGTTCAAGGTAGAAGGCAAACCGACCGGCGGCTTCCAGCGTGCGTCTTCTTGACGATTAACTCCGAAAATCCGTGGCGATGGATCGTCGAATTCATGACGTAAGAATACAAGGTGTTTAATTACGCATAATGACGAAAATATAATTTTGGGACAAATTTCTTATTAATTAAACATAATTTTGGGCTAATTTTCTGATTCGACTGTGCATCTCGAGAGCAAAATATCTTGTTTCTTATATTATGATAGAGTTGATAAGAGATTCGCTGGTCCCTACAATGGAGAATGTATTCATGAAAGTCATTATAATGTAAAAGTATTTTTAAAAGATCTGCATCGAATTACATCGAATCGAGTCAAAAGACGTGAAATAAAAGTCAGATTGAATCGAAAAAGAAATTGAAGTAAAAGTGAAATTGAAATTGATTAATGATGATTTTACTCCTCCGTTCGAATACGTAAAAAATGAATCGCTCAGCTATGGCTTTTTAATGTGTTTTATTGTAATATATATATAGGTGTATAGAGAGATGATGTATTACTTAGGTGAACGTAGGAAAGGCATTCTGACTAGTGCGATGTATTTCCGTCGATGAACTCGAGTGCGCGAGTCATTCTCCAGAAAGAAAGAGAGAGAGAGAGAGAGAGAGAGAGAGAGAGAAGAGAAGAAAAGAGAGAGGAGA
>NW_012131491.1:0-2924 GCF_000143395.1 Atta cephalotes | reverse complement strand
AATTAATTTGTAATCGTAACAAATCGATTGGGTTTTCAATATTATTACATTTTATTTATTTTTATTATTACATTTGCTTTCCCTTGATTTATTCCTATAACAAAATTTCTCATTTCTCTCAGTGTAGAAAGTTGACGAAGAAATTTTTGAATATCTTTTGTAAAGTATTATAGAATAACGAACATTAAATAACATTTACTACAATTCATATTTTTTTAATTATTTTTTATTTTTCAATATCCCGCAACTCCAAAACTGTTCAGAACATACATTTATTAGATATTTTCACTTGTTTTCATGTGTTAAAGCTACTGTAGCAGTTTATGCACTATATGCAGAGACGCCCTGTATACCTCCAATGACATCATATTATAAAATTAATTAGAAAATACACACACAATAGCCAGTTTATTCTTTGTAAAATTTGCATGGGTAATATTCGGAGAAATAATTACCGGTCACGAATGAGAAGGCACTCTTCTGGAAATGCAACAAAAGCAACATAATAAATACAGCAGTAACATAATTCAACTTCCTCGTGTACAATGCGCATTTAATTTGAGTTTTTGGCAACTTCGCAGCAGATAACGCGCACCGTTAATTGGACTGATTAAAATTAAGCGGCAAAAGCCCTTGTTATCTGCTCGTTTCACGATTTTCCATATTTCTGGAAATTTATCAGAATGTAATCCTATAGCAATTATTGTTTGCAACACGTGCCTTTCTTCTATTTGGATAATAAAGCATGATAATAAGATGCACGATATTTTAGAAATAATGGATAATTAAACAACAGTAATAAATTATATAACTAAACAATTTTAACTGCGAATAAAGCATAAATTTATAATACCAATATTATTGTGAAAAGACTAACAAAAATATATAATGATTATGGCTATTTACCATTTTATTATATAATGTATATATATTGTAATTACTTTATATACTCTGCAGGCAAAAGTTTGAAAATATATTTAAAAATTAATACCTATTTTATTTATTCCAATATTTATAACAGTACGTTCATTTAACAATAATTCTTCAGATTCAATAACAATTATTAGAGAGAGAGAGAGAAAAGAATTATTATTAAAAAAAAATACATATTGTTACGGATATTTGAGCAAGAAATCATAAATGTCAATTTTTTAAATGTGTTCCCGAACTTTTGGTCAGAAGTGTATGTAATATATGTACATATATATATATAATGTGTTATGATGTTATTTAAACGTGAGACTGTAAAATTCATTCTTACAGATATAATTCTATTATTCTCAATGAACACTCGATATTAAGATGTTAAACGCCTGTGCATACAAAATAGCGGGTTTTATCAGAGATTTATCTTATGAAGCGGTTTACTTGATCAGAAAACTGAATTTTCGAGGTTCGCCGTCAAGTACGGTGGAAGATTTCAATTTCCGCTTGCATCGACGTTATTATCCAATCTATATATAAACATGTATGTGTGCTATATATCACTCACTTCCCGTTGTTTCTCACGGCGATATAGAGAGCAGATATGTATTCCAGAAGGAAAGGCGATATTCACTGCGGTTGGTAGTTAAACTCAAACAAATCAAAATGTAGATTAACTCAATCGCTTTTCTTGTAAAAAAAAAACACACAAAACAGACACAAGAATAAAATCGTAAAGAATGTGCAAAAAAAGTTGGAATGAAATGACACGATTACAATTTTCTGATTTTCAGCAACTTGCTAGTAAAACGATGAAATACACATAATTACATTTAATTATAATTATACTTAATATTAATAAATTTTGTGATTAATTTCTTTTTGTTATACAGGGTGTTTCTTAAATTGCGAAACTAATCATATAATGCTATTCCTAATTAAAAATTGAGTAGAAAACTCTACCATTTTCGCAATGATTTACGAAATATTAATGTCTAAATATTGCTGAATAAGCGCGTATCCGCCTGCCTAATCATTAACTATCACAAAAATTGCAAAATGATAGAGGACTTTTTGATTCAATTTTTTATCAGGAATAGCATTATATGATTCGCTTATTCGGCAATCTTTAGAAATTAATAGTTATCAATCATTGCGAAAATTGCAAAATTGTAGAAGATTTTTGACTCAATTTTTAATTGGAATAATGCTATAATTAGTATCTATTATTTAAGAAACATCCTGTATAATTGCACAAAGTTTATGAGTACTTGAACTTAATTTCCACAACTGGTCATGCAACATATCTTTTCGGAAAATATGATATATTTATTACGCGGCCAGGTGTCTACGTAATCAGACCATCTCGAGTCTTCTTGTAGCATTTACTCGTCGTTTCCCTCGCGCTGCCAATCTCAAGCTTAGCTATAAGTTACATGACTTCCCACTTAAATTCTTTTCTCACGGAACTACCAGGGACGTCATCGTAAAAGCTACTTTCGGCGGAAGTTACGTCGTAGATACGACTGTTATCTGAGGTTTCTCGGCAAAACTCCAAACGCGATGCAGTTTCTTGAGGAGAAAATAACTGATATCGAGAATCTTATATCGATCCAGTAGGATCGAAGTTAGATAATGCCGCGGAAGGAGTTAACGAGAGATATTATGTTTCTATTCAGTTTATTAATCATTATAAATTATCAATTATATTACTATTATAATTTTTAAAAAATCATGATTGATCGATTTTTTAGGTATTTATGATTTTAATATTTTATATGTGAATTTTTCTAACAGAGACTCGTCAGAATTATCATTTATCTTTTATAATTTTTTCTACGAATAAATAATTTTTCATTCTAAGTTTTCTTATTCAAAAAATAACATTATGTTTTATTATGTATATTTATAAAAGAACCAGTAGGAGGGAAAAAAAACTATACATAAAATATTGGTCTACGAAATATATATATATATATATATATATATATATATATATA
>NW_012131490.1:0-2913 GCF_000143395.1 Atta cephalotes | reverse complement strand
AACTACGTCTTGTTCCTTACGTCAATATAGTAATACTATACTCCGTGAACTAAACTTACTTGTATGATACTAACAAGTACTAAACTTACGTTCTACTACTATATATATATATGAGTGAAACAGTTTGCTTGTATATATATATATATATAGATGTCTGTTAAAGAAAATATTACATATAATTAGTGCATTCGATACAAAATACGACGATTACTTTCGTCGCCTGAATCTATTCAAATTTGTTGTTTTAAATTCAATGTTGTGTGACTTATACCTATATACATATATGACTTATTGATAAGTACAATTTTTTTACTCTGCTTTATATCGATTGAAGAATCTGTAAATTCTATGACAAAAGTATTCTATGAGATGCAGTACAATTACACGCTTATTATATCAAGTGTAGAAGAGAACGTAAAAAAGCAAATGCTTCCTAGAGCAAATTTCCTAAACTACATTTGACAAAATTTTGCGTATTGATAATTTATTTAATATATGTATATAAGTCCGATAATTTATTTAATATATGTATATAAGTCCAGAAAATCAATTCGGCGCGCAATTCGAATGACTACAAATATATATGCATGTACAATTGTATATATATATATATAATATATATGTATATGTATACATACAATATAATTCACATTGAACAGTTTAAACATTAAAGATCCAGCTTCGACCATTGTAGACATTTAATTTCTTTCATATTGGTTGTGTTCTTATATGTACAGTCTAAAATAAGATTCTTACTTTATTATTTAATTTACTTAATGTTATAGAATGTATAGCATTTTCAGAAAACCGATAAAGAATAATTTTGTGTTGTCACAATTTTGTGTTCGGCAGATATAAAAATAAATTTATCGTCATTTGTGAGTCATAGCTTGTGTATTAAAGTGTACTTAAATATAGATATGCAATAGGTATGCGTTGTTTGCTATCGATATTTAATAATGTTATACTAATAAATAGTAAATTCTATTTGTCTCCTTCATATTTATATTATAGCATTTCTGCAAATGACCAATATATAAATGCTTCTAAATTTACTGAATACAAAACGTAATTTCTGAAATTTATCGGCATAGATTGAACATCAACTTCCGGTGTTAATATCCGGTCAAGAAACGATTCTTAAAATATTACGTGTTGGAATGTGACATTTCTTACGATGAAAACAGGAAATTGACGAATGCGAAATAATCAACATCAATGGCAATGTACAACACTCGAAATATGCTTTTTCTTGCCTCATTTGAAAGTGCAGAAAGTAAGTGCTGGCCGAGAAGAACTCAAGTTTTTTAAAGTTTGGTTGGAAAATATTTAATAAGTACTCGACAAAGATGGCACATATATATGTAAAAATGAAAATTTTATTAACATATTTTAAAAATTAAAATTTTATTAGCATTATTATATTATTTATTCTTTAAATTTGACGATAAATTGCTTGCAACACAAACGACTGACTGTGATGTCATTAAGTAATACACTTGAATAAAGAAAAACATAAAAAATAGTTATTTTTATTTTTTTATTCGAAAGAAAGAATAATTAAATTAAATTAATAAACTGATTTTGTCTTTATATTCACGCGCTTGCAATTAATCAAAATCTTTTAAATAGATCTTCTTTTATTGCGCAAAACAAAACATTTGTGTTTCAAAACATTTGTTTTTCCTTTTATACAGGTGTTTTACAGGTATAAGTATTATAAAAAATAAAAATGTATTATTATCTTTACAACTACTACACCAAATTTAATACAATACTCAACACTTATATAGTAATATATTTTTATATAATGACATTATCTATAAATTATCGATCTTGGAAAACAAATGCTTTCCATTTCACTACCAATTTACCAATTATTTATTCTACCGTTCAATAAGAAAAGCACATTTTCCAGTAGAAAGCGTGCAAGTGAGAAAAAGTTGGGAAATCGTTACTGTTATAAATAAATGATGAAAATTTATCTTGTACGCATCTGAAAATTTACTTGAGAATATTTGTTACAAGATCTAATAAACTATGCAGTTTTATCAGGAATGAAAAATCAGCATCAGTTCCAAGCATCTCGTATATTATTAGTTAATCTATCGTCGATATATCGATCATTCTGGAATCTCACGTAGCATTTCTGCAAACTCCTCTGACCTATCTCGTTCATTGATGTTGCAAATGTGCTACATTTTTTATTATAGCGCAAATATGGCTTCTATTCGAGAGAAGATTAATTCGAGGACGCAATATTTCCCAAGCGTATATCCGCGCACTCGGATATCACTTATAAATCGCGTCGGTGTGGTGGGTCGCGTACCAATTTTTATTCGATACTGTAAGGCTGAGCAATCTCGGATCAATTTTGCATTCATTCCATAAATAAATCGATCATATCTCATTATTATGGTACGTCTTATCTTATTCTCATGATGTTTTTCATCATCTTTTTACACAAAAAATAGTGTAAAAGTTTGGCATTTAAATTCATAAAAGAACATTTATATCTATTATAAAAAAATTGTCTAACTGTATCTGAAAAACAAATAAAAATAACAAATGAAAATAAAATCACCTAAAAAAATATGCTAACCATAACAAATCGAATTTTATTGCATATACATATACATGTATGTACATATATTATCATGAAACTTTGCGAAACTGTTTCTGAAACAATCGAAATAATCAATTGCACTGTGATGTTTATTCGTTTTTCGAAGATTTGCTAATCTAACAAAATCGAAAGTTAAAAATTAAAAAATCAATTATTTGTAATCTATTATTAACAATTTTTTTATAATAGAATAACAAAGATCACAAGTTAATAAATGAAGAAAATCTCAATAATATGTGTTTACAGATAGGAGCACCAGGTGCATCTGATAAAAAAAATTTAATTTG
>NW_012131489.1:0-2927 GCF_000143395.1 Atta cephalotes | reverse complement strand
ATATATATATATATATATATATATATATATATATATATATATATATATGAGAAAGAATGTGACAATGAAAGCAAAAGATATTTTCACGCAAACATCACTACCGTTTGTCCGCGATCTTCACAATTGTGTCCAATTGTATCCTTATGTGACAGTAGTGACACCGACGAGATACTAAAGACAGCCGGCCTTGAGCAAATTTTCTACTGTGACTATCAATGGAGTCCTCCATCTTGATATTCTTGACTATCAATGGAGATCCGAGGATAATAGAAGAACGATGACACATTATCAATAATCGATATAAATTTGCAATTTTTAACTTTAATTATGAAATATATTTGGGTACATTATTAAATTTACTGACTTTTTATAATATAGATGTTGCACAAATGAGTACGCATACTTTTAATACTTTAATATTTTATATGTTGCTGAAAAAACTTTCTCTACAGTTATCATCAGCTGGATTGTCAATCAAATTCGGATGACATTAAAATCGCAGTTTTAAAAATCGAGTATTATTAAATTTTGAATATGTTGTAAATGTATATACGAAACTAATAAATCATGAAATTAATACTACATTATCAGTTTCTTATGCCCACTGCACATTGGACTGCATTTGCTCGCCGAGCAAATGAAATATGATTGGTTGTTGCTTGTAGATCCAACCAATGGCTCATACTATAACCTAGTCACATCGTGCACTTGATACCCATCACTCGTGTGCCGTTTGTGAACACTAATAAATATTTAATGTGCAAGTCATGCTATTTGTTGCGTTATTTTGACATTTATTTGTGCACTTCTAATTGCTTCAAGAATGTCATTTTTCGATTTTTTTCAAAAATTTTTTGGTGTGACACGTCGTAATGAGCCTAGTACAAACAGGTAAAGCTTTGAATACATGAAAAATATTAATATGTATTTTATATATAAATTATATTTTATATATAAATGATAAGGTCCTTCTCCTTATATTTTGATAAAAGTAGACTCTGATTTATTTTTGTATAAAAACGGAGAGTTGAAAAACAAATATCGCCATTTGATACTCTAAAAACAATTAAATGCTAAAGGTGATATATTGGAAGGTTAGAAAATTCATCAACGATTCTCGATTGCCAGATTTTCAGTTTTCGATCGGAGATTACAATTTTTCTAAACGAATTCTCGATTTTCTGGCTGAAAACATTTGGTGATGCATTTTTTATGTTTTTTGAAAAAAAATTCAATATAATAATCATTTTGGAAGTATCAATTGGTCTTAGCAAGATAAATGAAATCTTCGGTTTTTAGCCGGAGAAAATTGACCATTCCGATATTCACTGCTAGTACTGAAAATCTATAGTAAATTATATTATATATTTAAATATTTTCAGTACTAGTGGTTTTTATATATATTTCTACTTGTAGATATTGTCAGCAGAGTGTACTTTTCATATAATAGCACAAGTCAACACAAGTTGACAAGTGTCGTTGTATCGTTGTCACTCTCTGAATGCTAAAAAAATAGAATGATGTTTTCTTTTTCTTCTTAAAAGTCCCTGTATGAATCCCTTATGTTAGAGGCTACTGTACCATACAACGATATATGTATAAAATAATCCCCATGGAGAGCAGAAACACTTCCTCACTTATTGTCAATACCAGATCTTAAGCCTTTTTATACCTAGTTGATAAATAAATATAGTAAATCTAAAAATTTAAAAATAGTTAATCTAAATAGTTAATAAAAAAAATTAAGTTTTTAACATTTTTTTCATTTATAATACTAAGTGAATTGTATAAAATAAAATTATATATAGTTTTAATATATAGTAATAATATAGTTTTATACGGGTTTTAAATTTTCAATACAACACGATTCATTACTTGTAGAAAATTTGATTAGAAAAATATATAGAGAATTCTAATAAAAATTTTTAGGAATTGTATCATCAATTTTAGAGTATCAATATACTTTTCAGATTTGGCGATTATGGTTCACATCAAGAAAATTTTCGAAATCCAATTTGGCAGAGTGATGAAGATGATGATGATGATGATGATATAATTAATTTTCGGTAAAAAAAAAAAGAAAACTTGTATATTCAGAGATATTTCAATAAATTTTGATTCTAATTTTGATATTTTCTAGGCACCCTGAGAACAGTTTGCATTTCAGCATCTCTAGCAATCCACTTGAAATGATGTTTTACTTTGAATCCCAAATAGATAATATGTTGAAAAATTTTTTTAAATTTAACAACACTTTTTTTGGTATGTCTATTCGATAGAAAATTTGTCATTCTGCATTGCTTCATTTGCAAATAAAGCGTCAAGAATTATTCCAATTATCAAGACTGTTTCTATTTATAAGGATTTATTAAAATATTTTAAAATAAAAGAATTCTTACAGACGATAAGGGTACTACATTACCATTTGCTGCACCTGAGAAGAATGACAATTTACGGGACAGAATGCTGAAATCCGATCCTGATACATTTGCCATCGCAGATGTACCAATAGAAAACAAAGTAGACACAGATTTAGATGGAAGGTAGTAATGATTCTATCCTTTTTTCAATTATTTACTGCATCTTATATAAGTGCTTAATATAAAGGTGATTTATTTATGAGAATCGTAAATAAATTGCAACATATAATTGATAAAATTAATTTTTGAGAAAATCGATTTTTCTTCAAAGTAACATAACCACTGTTTTAAAATGTTTTTTAAATATGATTCATTTAGTTATTTTGAATATTAAAGAATATGCAGAATTTTCATTAAAAAATCAATATGAATTTACAAGATATTTTATACTCTATTTTGATATATTCTGACATAAAATATAAAATATCGGAAACTATTCATTTTTTATAATCGTATCTTAATATTATATATATATATATATATATATATATATATAATAAATAGTAA
>NW_012131488.1:0-2925 GCF_000143395.1 Atta cephalotes | reverse complement strand
GGAAATTTGTTTCATCAGAACACAGTTGTATTTAAAAGTTAGGTTTTATTGATGAACTTTTTTGCAACAACTTTTTAATGAATAACGAGCGACAGCTAAAACTTAATGAAAATCACTAAGAATCATGACAACATATATCAAGGTCATTGGAGTTGCCTCCCCTAATCGGCATATTTATCATTGTTATACAAGTTACAATTACTTAAGTAACAAAACCATATTATCTGCAATCTTTAATTCATGGTATACATATTATTAAAAAATTGAAGCACGTTCTAAAGTTGTGATGAAAGAATAGAGTCTAAAGTACTTTAGGCATGAAAATACAATAAGATAATAATGAAAAGATAAGCATATTAATTACTTGTTTTCTAGTTTCTTTAAATTTCACTTGTTTGTTAGATCTTTTTCCAAACAATATGAATATATTTTAATATACTTCTTTCTTATGTTAAATGATATCTCAAAATTAAGATATAAAAGAAATAAATCATAGTTTTAGAATTATTAGTTTGTTTTTTATCAACATTTAATATATAAAAATTTTTATTATTGTTATTTTCATTCAAATTTTCGAAAGATAAAATAGATATGGGAACCAAGTATATTTTTTAAAAATCCATAATATTTATTTGACTCCATAATACAGTATTTATAAATTTAAATATTGAATATTTAAGTATTGTATAAAACAGTTTCTTATAATAATTCAAATGATGGATTCTTATAATAAATAGCAAGACGGATGTTGATAAATGATGATTTTTCGTGTTTCACAAACGTTTAAATTTATCGATCCATTTTCTTCATTGATTCCTCTCATTAAGTACACATTTCTGCAAATCATTTTAATACAATTTAATTGACGAACAATACAACGAATTACGAAAGAAAATGAGATAACATATCAAATCGAGTTTTTTATAGTAGAATATCCTAGATCAATTTTAAAAACGAAAACAAGTTTACCAGATCATATACATGGTAGACGAAGAATTAAGGGCTCTCGAAGCGAATGAGATCGGATATGTCTGGCTGTGCGCCCCATACCCAAGGATCCTCTAGCTCCCAAAGTTCCGGCGGGAGATGCTCGCGACCAGGTGGTGGTCCACGTGGTGGACTTATTGGATACTGTTCCACGTCAAAAAATCTCTCTAGCTCCTCTGGTTCGAATGGAGGATACTCATAACGTGCCTCGCGCCTTGATACGTCTCGCATCGTGGGTTTTATCTTAGACAAATCTTCCTCTTCTTTCCAGGATATCTCGCCTTCAGGTAAAAACTCCTCCTCGAGAGGTATGTCTAAAAGCAGATTCTCCGGCAATTGCTCCTCTATTTCTATTAACTTCTCGAATTCCTGTTCAGCTCGGCGAGCTGCTTCACGCGCCCTAAGTCCGGCCATACTTTTTTTGACGAATTCGCGTGCCGCCACGATGACTGGATGTTCTCGACCGTATTCAACGCGGAACATCTCGCTCTCAATATCAGGAACTCTGTATTAAATATGGACATTGATTAACGTGATAAATTTCCAACTAACTGATACGTAAAAATAATGAAACTTTAAACTCAAAAAATTCTTCTCTTGTTTTTTGCTCAGCAAAAAACATTTGTTTTTTAGTTATTGATACACTGTTATCGAAGAAGAGGAAAAGTTCCAATGTTAATCTGAAATTTATTTATTTAAAAATAAGTTATTATTTAAAAACAATCTTACTTACAATATACCGGTTCTCTAGATGCGTGGATTATAAAGGCACGTTTCATATAGAATAATCACAAATAATAATCACTTATATAAATAGATTGCTGACTCAATGCAATAGAAAGAGATGATTTGATTCCGAGCTGTTTTTGTTCTAGTTCCCATGTGTATGTATCCTGTCTGTGTATCGTGTGAATTTATCTATGTAATTTATACATATATGAGTGAGAGAACTCAAATATGTCACTGCCCAGAAATGCTATTTTATTTGTACGTTTTTGTCGTACGACAAATGTGTACAGAACAGAAAGATTCTCAAATCCTTTCTATCCTATAGCCAATCAACAGGCTTGAAAAATTTGTCGTACAACAAAAACGAATAGAAATGAAATATCACCCCAGTGTTGTCTTCAAAGATAGAGGTGAAGTTGGCAGTCTACTTATAGAAGTTTGTGGGAACAATAATCCCGATTAAATCGGTTCGTTTGAGATATGTTATACTTCTTGTGATTCTGAAAAAATGTCTCCATTGTCACAACACATGTTTTATATGAAAGTCATATAAAATTAACAGATAAAAAGATAGAGAAAGGAAAGATTCAATACCAATTTCATGATTTGAAACAAGCCAGTATTTATAGCCGATTCTTACACTTAAGACTGTATATAATAAAGAGACATTCTAGACAACATATAAGTTTTAATAAATTATAGTAAACATATACACCTTCCATTAATCTATAATAGCAAGAATGATTTTAA
Organism: Atta cephalotes; assembly: GCF_000143395.1. Classification (NCBI taxonomy): domain Eukaryota; kingdom Metazoa; phylum Arthropoda; class Insecta; order Hymenoptera; family Formicidae; genus Atta; species Atta cephalotes. Next base: position 459 of record NW_012131488.1, on the reverse strand, counting down.
AACGCGATAGTTTACAAGATATTAATTGTTTATGATTTTCTATGTACTTTATATACCAGTTCCAGCGATATTCGCTTCAAAAGAGAAAAACTGATTTTTTTCTAAAGGATGTTTAATCTCTTAAAAGTGCATATGACCACATATATAAAAAAATACGTGTCGCTTATTTTTGTCTGGAGAATAACATACTAAAAACTCATTAAAATTGGAAGAAGACAGTTGGGTCCCTTAAATAGTACTCAACCCTGATAATATTACCCATAAAACTCAATTTTAGTACTCAGAATGTCTAAAATGTGAACATGTCGAATGTTAATTAATCCATTTGGAATATTTATTTTACATCAATTTCCTTGTCCTTTTTTTATTCTTGTCCTTGTCTTATGTGACTGGTTACTCGCATACATATATATATGTATATATATATATATATATATATATATATATATATATATATAT
>NW_012131487.1:0-2927 GCF_000143395.1 Atta cephalotes | reverse complement strand
ATAATATATATATATATATATATATATATATATATACAGGATGTCTACTAAATAAGTACATTAAAATATCTTAAATGGTAATTCTCTCACACAAATTTTCATATGGCCATATGTATAATGCTCTTACATCAAAACACAAATATACTTGTGTTTGGTAAAATGTTAATAATGTTTCATAAACAATATTATTTTGATTAATTGAAATTTCTAATTTGTTTATTGCTATGCGAAGATTATCGTATAAAGACGCAGATAATATGGAATACAAAAGTAGAAAATTAGTTCTTGTAAGCAATATTATTTATTTTAGAATGATGTTTATTTGTTAATATTTATTTTACATAATCATTTAATAATTCTAAATTTAATTTTATTCTTTATTGTCGATATGTCAATAATAACATTTTATTTTTTACGTGTTGTATAATAAAAAATATGAACTATTTTTAACTCTATTTTGTGATTAATTTAGATAAATAAATAAATTTTCACTTCATTTATTGTTATTTATTATTATTTTATATGTTATTTATTACTATTCCTCATTTGATTTGTATTCCATATTACATCTCATTTTTTAGAAGTTCCTATTTTCATCATTTTTACGTTGTTTGTTAATATTGACGTTGGACTTAAATTTTGACAACTTTTATTTATTAAATATTTTATTTATTAAAGTTAACATATTCCTTAAGAATTTTGCATAAATTTAAAGTCTGTATGTGTATTTGTATCGAAGTAATGTTAATTTAAAAAATGGTATTTCCTTCTTTTATACTATGTTTATTAAAAATTTTAGTTTACGAGATATTTTATATTTTATATCAAAATGTGCTATAATAAAATATCTTTTCCGTTCTCCTTCGTAATCTATTAATATAATCTATTAATATTTTGCCTTTTCACCTTAATTCTTTTATATGTTTTATGTGCTAATAATTGAGGTAATATCCAATGAGAAATGACAATGAAATCGATGTCGATTCCATTCTCATTTCTCACTGGGTAATATTATAAAAAAATCATATTATTATTTTCCATTTAAAAACGTGGAGGTGATTTCTATGTGACCTTAAAAAATTGTTTTTCAAAAAAATTGATTATCCATGATTTGTCCTTTTTAAAATTATAATACTTTTGTCTGAACAGATTTTTGATTCGACGTATACTTTCAGAAATAATATTAGGTGTGGGAAAAAGTTTGTGGCGTTTTTTCCGTTAGATGTAACGGGAAAAACGCCACAAACTTTTTCCCACATCTAATAGCTAACCGTGAAATGCCCCATTTCTACATATACATATAATATATGGAGCATTCCATGCCAAGCCACCCATTTTGCGAAGTTTCATGGAATTCGTTTATATTGCTTGAACAGTTAATTACATTTTAATAAATAAAGATTCTATGTCGAATAATAGACCCATAGGCTAACTGATTGCCGAACTGTAGAGCCGTCAATTTTTGGACTTTCTCGCAACGCTCTTTTCGCTTGTCGTTGCTATGAAAGGCAAGTTTGAAAATGAAATATTGACATTTTATTATAGAAAATTTAACGCTCTTTCACGCGAAAATATTTTTTTTTCGATCGGATTGTTTTTGACGATTTCTGTCTGTTTTTCAAAATACCGGCGCGACTAAAAGAGTTTCGATTTTCTTTTAATATAGCTCAAAATGTAGCCCTAAGTCTCTATTTTGTAAATTTAAAAGGACATAATGGACACGCATTCATTTGGGAATAAGAGCTCGGAAAGTGAGGCAATGTCACTCTGCCAGCGCGCCATCTCGCTCAGCCCAATCGGCAGAAAAATCATTGTTAGGCTCTGATGATATTTCTGTACATGCACATGAGTTTAAAAATGATTGTTCTCTGCGTTAACAGGTTGAGACTGTCTTTAAAGCCCGCACATTGTATTTTTTTAATTTTATTTTTATTTTCTTTTGTTATTTTTATTAATCTTTTGTTATTTTTATATTTTTGTTATTTTTTGTTGTTTTTATTTTTTATTTCTATTTTCTGGAATATTTTCATATTTTATCGTTTATTTTCGGGGGGAAGTAATTTGAGCAGTGGCATTAGAATTTCTTAATCGATAGTTTCTTTTCTACAGAAAGCGGAATAAAACAGTAGTACTTTTGTATTGATGGCACTATTTTAGCAGCAGAAAATCTGATTGTGATGAAAATCTGAAAATCTGATTTTTCATATTCAAAGAAAAAAAACAAACAAAATAAAGCTTCGTCATAAAATGGGCTGACCTGGCATGAAATGCTCCATATATCTCTTTCACACACACACACACACACGCGCGCGCGCGCGCGCGCGCACGCACACACGCACAAATATACATATATTATTATATTACAATCAAAGTGTTAGTAAATATATACACTTACTGTAATTTACTGTAATCAATGTATACATTTACTAAACTTAACACTTTGAATGACACGTATAGACACATTCAAAATTTAGATTCGATTGTAGAAGACAAAAGTTTAGAGTTGAAAGAAAACAATAAAAAGTATGTACTGAGAAATGTGTAATCTTTACAATTTCATTTTTGGCATTTTTCTTTTATAATCCAGTTTCACTCTAAATCTGTATTCTATATAGTAACTATATAGTACTATATAGTAACGTTTACACCGCATTTAGGCTGCGGCCTATAAATAGGTGTCCTTGTTTCTTGTAAGTTGAAACAAAGACATTTATTGTATAGATCGCAGACTTCTAACTTTTTTATTTGAGAGAACTTTTATATGGTTATTATTACTAATACTAGCAGTAACTATTTTGCAATTATAGTCACAGCTATCAAATATTTTTTATTGGGAGTACAAATTAGTTCGGTCCGTTTCCCTAAAGGCTTCAGCTGTGAATGGTTCATAGTAACAGCTGATTTTGGCGGTTTTAGAAAGGTTAAAC
>NW_012131486.1:0-2929 GCF_000143395.1 Atta cephalotes | reverse complement strand
TGTATAACCAGTTTTTTACAATAAAGCCTCGAATTTCGGAAAAAAACGGCGGAAGCAAAGTTGTACACCTAATATAATTCTAAGTAACATTCCAAAGTTTTTAACTGATGTCTATTATTATTTATAAAAAGTAATTAGCAAGACAAATTCATAAATAAAATATAATTTTCTGACACTATTATTTTAGTAAAATAATACTGCGAACTTTAGACATGCATTTACATAAATTTCTTAATATCGCTCATAATTTCAATTATTTGTAGAATATCTTATTTCAAGATTACGATCTGGATAATATACAATTATAAATGAAAATATACAATTATAAATAAAAATTAAAAAATAAGAATAAATCGAATAAAAGGAATATTATGTCCTATTATTGATAATATATGGCGAAATCAATCAAAATCATCAAAACAGGGTTTTTTTTTGCAAATTTATCAAAATGTAGTCTGTTTATTTACGTGTCGCTTGTCTAATAAAAATACAAAATGTTGTTATACAGTACGCACATTGAACGCATTGAAATATGCAATAGGCAATTATTAAATTACGATTCATTCTTGTGCAATTCTTGCTTAAAGGATTCAATCGGCAAAAGATTAGCAGCGATGCATGTGTATAATATCGAATCACGAATATGATTTCTGACCGTCGAATACGACATACATTATCAAGCACATCGAGACGCAAATCCCTTAAGCCAATTTACGTGGCTAACTCACGATTTTATCCTCTTGGTAACGGGACGACGGATAATGATGAAAAAACGCGGTAAGCACCGAAGGGTACTATCCGCCGCATGGAAGTCCGTCTTCTTCTTTTGTCGTTGAGACCAACTGTGCCATGGGTGCTACCCAGAGCATTTTCGTTTCCCGAGTGACGTAACCTATTAAAGAAGGAAGAAATAAAAAAAAGTTTGCTGAGCGAATCTTTGAGCCCGATGGGCTGCGGGCTCGATCATCAATCTTCGTGGCAGACCGGAAGGTTTTTTAACGCGTTCGCGCTGCGTAAAACGCTTTTCCTGGGGGCACGGCGTTTCGAAATCCGTCACGAGGGTAGTATCATAATTATCGTTCGAACGAATCGATATGAACACGGACGATTCACCATGAATATTGAAGTTAGATAGGTGACAAATGAAAAAGATAGGAAAATACTTGTGTTGTTTACTACAACAACAGGATTGCAGGCAGACAAACATCATAGAAAGAAAACATTGTAGAGAAAAAAAATAGTTGTGCACTTTTAATGAAGAACGAGAAGAATTAGCACATGCATCACATAGAATTAATGGAACAAAGTTACCTTGAGATGCGAAACGTAATCTTTTAATTAAAGCGTCTCATTGTAAACGGGGACTCTACTTCGTAACGCAACTGCGAAGATACGAAATGCGGCTTCTCCAGATTCTTATTATTATGCGATACTAAATTATCCGCCACGTATCGCAGAATTTGAAATTCCGTAACAATTAAAAATTTTCACATTAAGACACCTTATCGAAAGAATACATATACATTTTTTATTAAAAAAAATAGTAGGTAACAGCGTTTAATTTAATAAATTAGCAGAGAAAAATATTTTTGTAATGTTGCACAAACGAGGAAAGTTTAATAAGCTGTGATTTGAAATTTAATTGTTTTTAATATACTTTTTGTCTTAAATTTCTTATAAATTTGTGCTTTTTTTTCATTTTATAAATATCCTCGAATTGTGCTTTATATTTGACACACAAGATATAGTTACTAGGATCGTAGTGTTAAGTATCACGAAAGATAAAGAGAGCCGAGAAGCCGCAAGTGAGGGCGGCAGGCTAATCTTGAAGGACCTAAGTAAACCGCTTCTAATGGATCCTGTCACTGGGCTTCAGGTTGCCCGCGTTTTGTGTACTTCACTCTGGTGGACCACGCCATGACGTTAATAATGGGGGAATCTAGTGTGAAGGGGTGACATAGTGTTGTGATAGCTGAGGAAACGACGGAAGCTTCTGCGAGATTCTTGTGGGATCCTCGTGAAATTAATGAGACTGTCAGAATGTCTCGAAGATAAGCGGCATTGTTGGTGTCCTTTTCCTCCCTTTTCTTTATTATACTTTTCTATTTATGCATTGCAATGAACACGTTGCTATAACGTTAAGAAGTTTGTTGGAAACCTAATGACGCTGTTGCATCGTTAATTATATACGCGCAAAAATGTCTTAATAGAGTATCATGGAACTATTTCGATTAATCTTTCGACTTATTGCTGAAACTTTACAGTTGTTGATGTGTAGAAATTTACAAATATCGTAGGAAAAGCGACAGGCACGCCCTGTACATCAGGAAAAGCGCGCGTAGCAATCAGAGTTTGTCCAAAGTTACGGAAACATAGAACGTTGCGCCTATGTACTCAAACTCGACGAGTTTTCGAAGCTTCGTGCTCTCAACGGTAACATCTTTCCTCAGGGATTTGAGTTTTTTGTTTCAAATCCGCAAGAATTCTCAACCAACTCAAACTGTACAACAACTCGAGTAATTGATTGTAAATTAAAGAAATAACAAATGTACTTGTTTCTTAATAGGAATTATTAGATTTATTGGATAACAATGTGACTGATGGAATACGGGAAAATAATGACAATTACATGTTAGATATCAAAAAAGCAATGATAACCTAAAATTTGATATAATTTGACATTATGAGTTTATCAATATAAAGATAAGTATGATTTAAAAAATATAATATTACATGAATAATTTAAAAAAAATTAAATATGTTATTAGAAATAAATAATTTTTATAAAATGTTTAACTTTTTTAAATTTAGAAGTAAAAACACATAAAATAAAGTGTATATACAAATGTAGATTTCGAAATGTTTAGTGATTGCATCTATTGATTTGTTTATCCTTAAACTTTTATTCTTTCTCTTCTCTCTCTCTCTC
>NW_012131485.1:0-2929 GCF_000143395.1 Atta cephalotes | reverse complement strand
AAGCAATTTGATTTATTTTACACACACACACACACACACACACACACACACACATACATATATATATATATATGCATATATACACATACATAATAAATTTATTTCAAATTAAATAATTTAATTGAGTTCCGACTCAGTTCCCGACTCAAAAAACGTATTGGGAAACAACTTATTGTGTATATATGTATGTATATATATATACACACACACACACACACACACACACACGTATATACATGTGTGTGTGTGTGTGCGTGTGTGTGTGTGTGTGTGTGTGTGTGTATGTGTGTGTGTATACAATGTATACGTATCTCTCTGTTTATTTCTGTATATTTCTACAACAAAAGATTTGTTTTCTGTTCCTGCATGAGAATTGCACTAAAATTGAACTGTACTAATGCAATTCAAAAAAAACGTCTAGTGCAAGAATGATGTCCCATATTATTTACATTGAAATATTAGATTCGTGTGATGTAAGTATTAATACAATTCCATCATTAAGAATATTCTTCATTGAAGATAATGATAGTACAAAATATTTTTATATGTAAGCTTACTATCATTTATATATTTTTATCATTTTATTACTCGTATATACTCTCGTGCTATTTGTACAAGGTCTATTTTCTGTGGCTGAACTAGTATACACTAGTGCTTGCACTGCTTATACTAACTCAAGAATATCAATCATGAAACTTTATCCTTAGACTCTATCCTAGGATAGAAAGTGAAAGATGAAAATTTTAACCATTGAAGTTAATGGAGAAATTTTTCACTTTTCACTTTTCATCCTAGGAAAAAAGTTTCATTGATACTCAAACAGTCCAGTGTCTGTTTTCTGTTCCTGCATTAGATTGCAAAATTCTTTCTCGCTTTCGACAAATATCATTATTATCAAACATATACTTTCTCATTTAAATTCCAAAAATATACACTAATTCAGCCACAGAAAACAAACCTATGATCTGGTGAACTAATGCACTGAGTTCTATTGCACTAGAACAAAAGACAGCGTCGCTGACATCATTTTGGAAACAGAAAACGCTTTAGTATACACTTTTTCAATAACCATTGTAACAATGTAGAAACAGAAAACAGAAAAACAAATCTTTAGTTCGTTAAAATATAATAGATATTGTTCGCAATAAAAGAACATTAGAATTAATTTATTGTATATTTGCTAGCTGCTTGCTAAAAATCTTTAATATGCAATATTGCTTTCTCGTAATAAATAATTATCAATACAGAAGATAAAATAATTCCATCATATTTTTTCGATAGTATTGCTTCGGTATCTATGAAAAATTACGAAAAAATACGTATGTTGCATTTTATCTTCCATTTTTCTAAATTCGCCGAGATAATAAAGTACTTGCAGCATTCTGATTCGCGTATACGAAATATAAAGAACAGTATGATTCACTCTTTGACTTCATCCTTATCATTTAATTTCTCCGCTCTTCGACGCGCTTTTTCTAAAATTTGCTTGAGTTCTGACGATCGGGCGGTTTTATACTGTAAAAAAAAATCAAGAAGTATTATAAACACATTGTAGAATTTTTTCTTTAAATTATACTTACTTCACACTCGTTTTTCGCTAAAGTTAATTGGCCATTGAGCCTACTTCCCTCGGACAATCCACATAATTGCTCTAATCGCCGTCGTGATAAATTGAACAATTCTGTGCCATTCGTATTTTCCAATTGTTTGCAAATTCTGCAATAAATAAAATATACTTGTATTGAATGGTGAATAAATTACTAGGTCTGTTATTTATATTACGATTATATGCACTTTTGCGAGAATCCTTTGGCTTCTAACCAAGTTTGAACTTGTTGAGGAGTCGAATGTTGATTCAACCAAATTTCTTGCGTATTGTTATTAATAGAAGAATTTGCTTTCTTCTCTCGAAATATTCCGAGGACGAACTTAAGTTCTTTTTGAACTTCTTCTTGATTGGAGAGACCTTTTGAAAGCATGTGCCACAAATACATCCAATAAATGATAATTGCTAATTATAAAAATTTTTATTTATTTATATAGTTATTTTTATATAGTTCATCCTTATAAGTAAAGTCTGGTTTTAACAAATATAAAAGGGATTATTAAATCAATTTTTTTATTAATATCTGAAGTTATATACTCACCATTAGAGAAGTTATTTTTAAAAGTTCCCACTTTATTAAACATAAAAGTTGATGGTAAAGATTTTTGGGGTTGAAATAATGAGATAGATCCTATTGATGTTGACGGCGGCGGTAGTGGAAGTGGTGGAGGCATCGGAGGCATCATCGATGAGTTTAATGCCAGTGTAGATGATACTGGTGTTGATTTTACTGAAGATAATACGGGTGCAGATTTCAATATAGATAGTGTTGGCGCTGATTTCGATGTGGATAATATTGGTGCTGATTCCGATTCAGGTAGGATTGGCATCGATTTCGATGTGAATAGTTCTGTTGGTGGTAATGTCGTGATCGGTGTGATGGTAGGCGGTATAATTAGCTTACCGGGTATTATATCTAGTATTATATCGTGAGGTGGCGAGTGCACTTCCACGATGCTTTGTTGCGTATTAAACTTTCTGTTCGACTGAGAGATGCTCTCGATGGAAGATGTACTAGATCTATTACTATTATTGATGGTTCCGTTGTATGCACTAATGTCTGTAAAACAATTTGCAAAATTAATTTGCATTAATTATCCTTGAAAGAGATGAGAAATTATTATCGCATAAGTATTTGATTTATTCATTGATAAATCATAATGCATGCCACAATATGGACAAGCTATTATAAAATACGTGAAAAGGCTATAACTTACCCCAAAGCTTTCACATAAACTACACAGAATCTTAAGTGTACTGGACGAACACTAAGCATATATATATATATATATATATATATATATATATATATATATATATATA
>NW_012131484.1:0-2931 GCF_000143395.1 Atta cephalotes | reverse complement strand
TATATATATATATATATATATATATATATATATACCATTTAAAAAAAAGGAGAAGACATATGAAGACAACCATTTTTACATAAGACACACGTATCACTTTGTTGATACGTAATACATAAACATATATGCATTACTTTATGTTTTTAAAGTTCTTATGAATAATCATATATATTAATGTAAATGTAAATATATGACATAGAACATAAGTTACTAATGTAAATTATGAAATATAAGATAGCCCCAGCTGAATAATATAAATGAATTCTAAATGCAGAAATGTATATGATGGATGGAATTTCTTCATGAATTTACTGGGACTTTCTTCGTTTGCAATGCTAATTATAAAATATTCATTTTTTTCTTTCTCAAGAACTTCTCAAAACACTTTATAAGTATCACATTGCTGAAAGAAACAATTTATTTACAATAAATGTTCATTATTTAAAATGTGTCTATACCATAGTAATGTGTGTACTTGATATTTTTATTGAAACCTTGTTAAATAGTAACGTTAAATATAAGATTCAAATACATCAGTAAGCAAAATGTTATACTATATTTTATTAAGAAGATATATTAATTATATACGATATTGTATTTCTTTAATTAATGCCTATTAGTTATTAGTGATAAATTTCCAAGATAATTTCTGAGATAAAATTTAAGTATAAATAATTTACAGTCCAATTACATTCTAAAAAAATATCTTAAAAAAGGATTTTTAAGCTTTGTGTGCTATAACATATAAAAAATAATCTTTATTATTTTTTAATTTTGGCGACATATTTGTGTAATTTCAATATATATTTCACATAAAATTTCGATGTTATTTTCAGTTTAAGCGTAATTGTACTTGTATCTTTTAAGATATTTTTGTTCTCAGTTTCGTCTGTATATTTAAAACATGAATAATTCATAAATATAATACGATAAATCGATAAAATGTTGTTTTTTTTATGTAGAAGTCATTTATTAAACATACATAATAAACTTTATACACAAGCTACAATTTATATATACTTAACAACTTTGTGTTTGGAACTGTGAACACACTTTACAAAAGGTAATTTGGAGGATTAATTAAATGAATAATTTTTAAAAAAATCAGTCAAACTGAATTTATAATTTTACTATATATTCTATACGATTATTTACATAAATACTGTGTACATAGACACGACGTATTTGCAATGAATACTTTGTTTTTTTCAATACCTATATTATAATAATCATAAATCAAGTATCTCTATGACTTTGCAGCTAACGCTGATTAGATAACTTGGAAGATGTGTATACGAAAAGAGTTTTTTTTGAAAATAAAAACGTTAACTATATGTTAATTTTTCATGCTAACTCTCTAGAATCGCATACATTTAGTTTCAGAAAAACTTATTTCATTCAATATGTGTGATATTTGGTAGGTATGTATTATATTATATTAATTAAAGTAACGGTTAATGCAAGACATTTTTATCATTTTCGATGTTTACTATAATTAATTTTGAAATATATGAAATATATACTTCCTTTCAAATGAAAATAAATGATTAAATAAAATTTTCTTTCAAAGACGATTTTCATACCGGATTTATACAAGTTTACATGTATATGTCTATAAGATATACTTTAGATGAAAATATTTTTCTTTTATAATATATTGATAATTGATATTTATTTCATCAAATTATTATCTCGACTATAAGATTTAATCAATAAATGAAACAATTATTGATTTATAGGTCCCGAATCTCTTTTTATACGAAATTTATGCTCGTTCAAAGTTATGTACTGTGTTTTTTTACGTTCACCTCAAATTCATTAAATGACAATTAATAGTTTACATATTGCTAGGCTCTTACATCTATTATGTACAATGACACCATTTATATAGACATTAGTTTTTAATAGTACTTCTTTTTTAATAACAATAAATTAAATAGAACTCTCATCGCGTTTCAATCGAAAGATTCTTTTTGTTACAACAATGAGTTACAACAATGAATCATAAAACGTACAATATTCCAATATTCTAAACTTGCTATACACGCGCCATATGCATGTAATCCATATTTATCTATAGAGTCTAACTAATGAAGGATTTTTACTAACCTAGCTATCTAAAAACAAATTTCATTCTGAGTGAGGGGTATATCTTCGTGTGGTAAATTGTTCCATTTTAATCCCGCTAATCGCGAGGAAAAGATCTTGAAATGGAATCGCCACTCGCCATTTATACAATTTGTAAATGCTGACAATCAGTTTGCGTTTCACCTAGGGGTATCGAATTCAGAAACTTTTGTAACTCATTTCTTCATTCAATTCATTCATCATAAGCCACATAGTTCTACAGGGCGCCGCGAAACTCCCGCGAAATCTCTACTCGCGCAAACAATAGCGAAGAGAAATGAAACGCAATCTTATTCTTCGCGGAGATTACATATTTAAGTAACTAACTTGTGGATTTGGCTTTGCATTAGTTAATCTATTGCGACACCAAGCCTACATAATTTGCCGGATAAAGGCCTACTCTGCCGTCCTTCCTTCCTTTACACCATCCCTGCTCGTCTTCATCTTCCAGTTTCTCGAATACGTCTCCTGAAAAAAAATAGAATTCAAATTATTACTATTCGATTGTCGCTCAAGTTATATTAAGAATGTTTTTTCTTTTTAACAAAAGTAAAAGAATGACAGATTTTTCACTACATATTATATTTTTGAAAATACAAAAGTTTAATAGTGATTTAAAACTTGGATAAAAAATTATTTCATAAATTATTTATTTAAATAATTATTATATAATATTTATTTCAATATTATAATATTTATTTCAATAAAAGACAGATATATTTAAAAAAAAATAATTAAGACAAAATAAGAATTTTCATTTAAACTACAATATAAAATTAGCATGTTAAATATAAATATTAATCT
>NW_012131483.1:0-2928 GCF_000143395.1 Atta cephalotes | reverse complement strand
TAGTAATGTTATCATATACATCGAATACTATCGATAGTAACAATAAATATTACATACTTTTATTAATATTTCTATTCTTAATAAAATATAAGATACACATATCATTAAACATAATATTTTTCTTTTCAGGTCGCTGGGATTCGTAATATTTATTATATCAGCACACGTGCATGATTCTCTCGCAAAACATGTAAGTCTATTTATATATAAAACAAATACTTACAGTATAAAAACATCACAAGAGTTATCTTGAAGACCAGAATAAAATCAGGACAAGAGTCTCAACACGTCTTGACGAAATTCTCTCTAGTTTTATTGCCCTCTCTTTGATGATGGTTCGGGTCTCAAGGCCTCCCGGTCTCTCACACACAGATTATTTTGGTACATTTTGTTCCTAGGAAATCCAAGACAATAGGGAACATGAAAATTCCGTAAACCATTACGACGTAACCAATAATTACGATGGCCTTCGAGGATGGCCTTCGAACCGTATGACCTTAACCGTAACCCATATTTCTCTTTCTAAACTTATTCATTATCATAAACTTATTCATAATTTATTATCATTAACTATTTTATCATTTACTAGAATTCTCTTTCTGTCTCTCTCTCTTTCTCTTTTTTCTTCTCTTATTATAAATGATATCTTTGAAATTATGTAAATATTATTTTATAATATCTAGTACAAAACCTTAACTATAATGAATGTATATTCTTCTCTTTTTACTTTAGTTTACAAATTATAAATAAAACATTGATTACAATGCTAATCTTCATATCTCATGCCCTTCGTACCTCATTAAATATTACTTTTGAATGTTTCATTAATCTTCATAGCGAATTTTTCTCAGAATTTTGAATATAACAATTTGGATTAAAAAACCGATTAAATTTACCATTGTTCTTTTTGAAATATTACAACATTTCAATTTAATATAAGTTTAATTTTGTTTTTTTTTATATCGACGTTTCACATGATTAAAAATGTTTCGAAGTTTTATTTACTTAATCTATTTTATTTACTTAATCAATTTATTTAGCTCATGAAATTGCAATGCTACAAGTAATACGGATTGTTAAAAAAATATTATATACATTATACAATTTATTATCATATTTTTTAACAACTCTTATATTGCTCGTTATAGCCACGATATCGATTATATTTATTTACTTATTTATTTTTTATAAATACTTCTTTCTCATCATTATGTAATCTCTGATATTATCTTGAATATAATCGTTATTTCAGTTATAAAATTTGATTTGCAAAGAAATAGTTTCGCAAAATCGAAGAACTCGATAATGTTGAAAGTATGATGATCAGATCAGATTAAATTTGAGAAGAGAAATTTTGTTAGAAAACGTTCTTATGATTCCTGATGAGTAAGAAAATGGAAGCATATACTCGTAGAATGAACGCGGATAAGAGAAATGATCATCTCTCATCATTTCAGAAAATGATTATTTCGAATTAGATCGCAGCAATCTTATTGCATATATACATATGTATATGGCTAATGTGCTTTTGCAATGGTCACTGTATGTATTCAATAATCCGATTTACATGAGAAGTAACTTATAACCTAAGAAGAATCGAAATCTTATTATATATGTATATTATACTTATTCGTAGTAAAATGCATTTCAATTTTTTATCATTATGTTACGTTTGCAACATAATCGCAACTCATCTTCAAATAAGTGAAAAGTATTTTCTTATTATATCTAAGAATATCTCGTAGAGTAAAACAAATTGTCGAAGTTCAAGTTTGCTAATTATAATAAATTTGCTTTTATAATCTTTATTTATAAATTATTATAAACAGCTTAATAAAAATAATAAGTTAATTAAAATTATATAGATCTAAAATTGGATATTGGCAACATTTTTAAGAATGTTGCAAATATTAATAATAATATTAAATAGATATTAATAATAATAAAAATAGAAAGAGAAAACACAGGAAGGAGAAAAAAAAGATTGAAAAATGTATCCTTTCAGTAGTAATTTTCTTATTAAAATTAATCTATGTGGATACAACATTGGATGTAATATGAAAGTAAAGTTTAATAAATAAACAACAAGAAAGGAAAGAAAGCTTTTGTTTTTAACATTAAGATCCAGCTTGACCAGCTTGGATCTTAATGTTTAAATAATTCTATGTGAATTTATATACTATCTATGTAGTCATTTAAATTACGCATCGAATTGATTTTTCGATCTTAAAACCCAAATTGATTGTGTGAAGTACACTATATGACATCACAACATAAATTACTTACAACTATTTACTAATTTACTAATTTTATAGGCATCTTATAAATGTTTTAATAATGCTGAATAACATTATATAAAATAAAATCTGTAAATAATTATATTACTATGTTATTAATATTGTTTAAAATTAAGTAAATTGATTGAAATACTGATAAATGAATAATATTGTTGCACAATTTTAATTATAAAAATTATTCTTTACGCGTCTATTGCAGATTACATACAGTTATGCAAAAACAGATCTTTTTTTGATATCTGAATAAATAAACTAGTTTCTACGATTTTGTTCGTTGAAAGTGAAGGCGGCAAAATTTGCCTATCAAGTTGGCATTTTCATTTATATTTACTATTTTTCTGCAGCCAAAATAAATATTTTTTTCAACTGTTTTTCATTTACACCACTTTAAAGTACTATCTTTTACCTTTTAATATAAATTTCTCGGAAACCTGACGTGGCCAATTTCGCCATCGGATTTATTTTCAACGACTAAAAATCTATCAGAAAACTTGGTGTATTCAAATCCTCAAAAAGTATTGTTATATTTTTCAATGTACTGATCTAAATTTCAGATCGAAGAAAATTTGTAATGATAAGTTTGCGAATGATAAATTCATATTTTTAAATATATATAATAAATGCATACGTA
>NW_012131482.1:0-2934 GCF_000143395.1 Atta cephalotes | reverse complement strand
TTAGCGTCTCAGATCGATTATGATTAATGTCCGAACGTTTCAGCACACAGTTATATCTGAGATAATTAAATTTAAATTAAGAATATATTGTATTCACAACATCTAATTTTAACCGAGAACCGGCGTTTTCTCTCATATTTATAGATATTATTTTAAGTAATAATTACTTTCTTTTTTTAAATAAATATTTATCGGCAGTAAAGAAATCTTTACTTACTACTATTCAAAACATGTTCTTTTTTTCAGTGTATCATTATCGAGACTTAAAAAACAGGATATCAACATCATAAAAATTTTAATTAATTTTTGAAAATTATGAGAGAAATTAATGTATATATATATATATGTATATATATGTATATACTCATTTATTACATAAATATAAAACGCTCAAATCTATATCAATCTTTTCGATATTGTGTCCATGATGATAATTTATCAGAATAATCTAAGAAGAGATTGTATGAAAAAAACTACAATTACTTTTCTTTTTTTCTACTCTGCAGTAGATTTAATCATCGATGAAAGATATGTCCGTAGTACAGAATTGGAAAAAACCGATAATACTACTTCTTATGTCGCAAAACTTATTTGAAAACTTATCGTATTATCTACGGCTTCTCCTCTTTTCTTTATTATCTAAATGTGAAAGCATCAAACATAATTTACTTTTGAATATACAATATATAAAATGATTTTTTTCTTTCACTCATTGGTACAATATAATATTACTACCACACTATATTTAATTTAAAGAAGAATATTGTTCTATATAATAATATTTTATTTATTTATTTTTTATTTATTTATTTTATTTTTCTATTTTTACAACAACAATTTTTAATTTTTTATTATATTGAATGCACATTATCGCTTCAAAATTAAAACATAGTATTTACATTTTGTTTGTTTTCTATTTTATTAAATTTAATTCTTAACACTTCTAAAATTTACAAACGTGATTTTTTGCCACAATAATAAAATTTGAAGAGAATCTTAGAATTTTTTTTCTTTTTCAAATTAAAATGTATATTTAGCTAGTTATATTCGTCAACGTTTCTTTGAAATAAAATGAGACATTTCAAGATTTAAAAAATACGTATCTTTATTGCGTTAATTAAGAAAAGGCAGTCGCTCTTTGAAACAGTTTCTCAACTAGGTCATAATGATTAGGAATGCATCACGAGTGCATCTTGTATAATTAAACATAGCTCACACAGTTACTATTTAAATGAGACAATACTAGATTGTCGGAGTTGCGAAAGAAATATCAATTACAGCAAGACTTTGTAATCTCGATCAAATGCTATAAATGTAGATACCAAATTTTTATCAAAAATACTTGCATTTAACCAACATTAATATAATATATCTTTGTTATTAATTTTTTCCAATTTTTCTTATTGTTGCTATCTGTCAAATAAATACTATCATTTTTTTCATTCTCTGTGTTACGAATTTTTGTTACTGCAAATAAAGCATCGATAAATATGACTTACAATTATTAAAAAATTGATGTAAATTTATAAAATTGTGGTGGAAACTTTAAAAGATTTCTTATGATTAAGGAAACAGACATTATTTGAGTTGTAAAATGATTAATTAAACGTTTTTGCAACAAGTATTGTCGATATATCATATCAGATTGTCATGTGTGAAGCCCGTAGGTCATGCTCGACAGAAAGAATTAGTATCATGCAATACATACAACATTCATGAAATCAGACAAATGCGTATGCAATGTGGCAACAGGCGAGTGTACATATCGATTTCCAATATGCATAGTATAATGCTCTCTTCGTCTCTATAAAAAGAGAGAGAGAGAGCCTACCATACTACAATCCTTCGTCCTTACCTTCCTCTCTGGTCATATTAGCCATGCTACCAATAGCGAAGGGCGTATACGAATTTCCGGCATTTTTCTCCGCTTCATTGTAAGTGAACGCTGTAAGCATTGATCAATATTGACTGCGCGAAAGAATTCGGTATATCGTCAGGTACATATACATGTATACGGGATACCATCGATTGAAGTTTCTTTTTGCATTACAGTGTATACACGCTATGTTCCATGTCTGTCTTGTGAAATTTCTTTTATGAGAAGTAAACATCGAGGATATGTTGTTTCTTAACTGTGTATTTGAAATTGTCATATTTTATTTTAATTAGCAAATTTAATTACATATGAATTCTGAACGAAACAGCGACTATATATAAGTAAGGACCGGTTGTTCTACCTTTTGGTAAATTTTACCTGTTAGGTAAATCTGGTAATCCGCGCATGTGATTGGGTAATCTTGCTACTTACCCAACAGGTAAACTTTACCAAAATATGTAACAACCGAGCCTAAATAATTTACTTCAAGTACGCGAATGGTGCTGAGAAGATATACATTTTATATATTTCTTGAGTAAAATAATAAATCTATTTTTGGTTAAAATAATAACAAATTTATTGTTGTGTTGCCGATGATTTATTTTATACAAATAAGTTTCACAAAAATTTAGGAGACTTAAGTATTTTTCTTTAAAGATATTTTAATATTTTGGAATATGTTCCCAATATCCAAAAAATCAAAATTATGTATTTGGCAATGTCCACACGAATCCATTTCTATCTATTTTAATTCCCAAAAAATTGAAATAGACAGAAAGAGATTCGTGTAGTCATTGCCAAATCCAAAATTCTGATTTTCGGATACTGGATTGCACTTTTAAATATATGTGTATTTTTTTATGAAAGTTTCTTTTAGCTCACTATCGAAAAAGTGAGCATAATGTAAGTGTAGCTGATTAAAATTTTGCAATGTTATAAATATTGACAGTCTTATTGCACAACACATACACACACACACACACACACACACACACACACACACACACACACACACACACACACACACACACACACACACACACACACACACACACAAC
>NW_012131481.1:0-2938 GCF_000143395.1 Atta cephalotes | reverse complement strand
ATATAAAATTTATTATTATAAAATATACACATATTTTTTTATTTTCATATATTATTAATATTAAAATAACTTTAAATTTATATTCCTCTATTATATCTTATATTCATTGTCACATGTCATTTAAATTAAAATAATTTTATTATTAAATTAATTTTTTTAATTCTCTCAGTATTTACCATGATCTTTTTACATTTTCTTTTTTTTAAAATATTTAATTATAATATAATATAATAATTTTATATATACTAATATTATTCAATTTTAATGCTTTTTCTTAAAATTATTTTATAATAATTAATAATATTAATTAAATTATTTTATTTAATGTTATTTTATTACTAATTATAATTTATTTAATTATTAATTTTTTATTTATTATATTATTTTTTTTATAATTAAAATTAATATAATTTTTAAAATCATTCTATAAACTTTTACGTATTATTTTTTTATTAAAAATAATTATTTTTATCATTTAATAATTAATTCTAATAAAATATTTTTAATATAAATTATATTATACATCATTTTCCCTCCATTTTATTTTCAATATTAATTTTATTTAATACTAATCATCTTTTTCAATCTTTCTTAATAATGAATAATTAAATAAATTTCATTCTTACAGTTTAATTATAATATATTTTTATTTTAATTATTTATTAATCTTATTCTTTATTTATTGATATTTGTACAATAACTTTCTTTATTTGTATATCCATATAATTAATTAATTTATAATTAACAAATTTTTTATTTATAAAATTTTATTTATATTATTTTTATTTACCATTATTTTCTTTTTTAACTAATAATATTTTATTTTCTATAATTAATTTAAAATTTTTTAATTTCAATATAAAAGCTTCTCACTGTAAATGAACTATTTTTCTTTAAACTAAAATTTTTTATATTTTTTAATTTAAAACATAATTTTTCTTTTCTTTCTTTATTCAATTAATTTATTTTAATATTTTTATCATTTATAAAACTTTATTTATTCTAATTATAACATTATTTATATTTAATTTCTAATTTTATTATTATTCTTTCTTATATATATTATCTTTTTACGCTTATACAATAAATTATAAACTTGGTTAAAATTTTTACTATTAAATAATATTTTTTATTTTTATTATTATTTATAAAGTAAGTAAGCTAAATTCCTAAGCTCTTAGACTCATACTCTAAATATAGAGAAAAATTCTCTCTTATTTATTAATTCCTAATTTAATTTATCTTAATCTTAATATTCTTCATACTAATAAATTATTAAATTTAAACTTATCTTATTTTAATTATTTATTAATCTAATAATAAAAATTTTTTATTATTAATCTCTTTTACTTCTCTACAATTTTATTGGATTAATAAAATAAATAATATAAAAAAATTATCTACAAAAAATAAATAATTGATTACTTACTCATTTTTTAATTATTTCATAAATTCAATAAAAATTAATTAATGATATGCCTGATCTAAAAGGATTATTTTGATGAAATAAATTATGTATATGTTTGTATATATACTTCCGTTATTACACTTTATTAAATAAATATTTTCTAACTTTTTATTACATTTTAACCTATCTTCTTATATCTTATATATATATATATATATATAAAATTTACTTCATATATTTAAGAGAGTATTTGAACTGTTCTTAAAAACTTGAAAAATTTTTATGCTCTCTTACATTAAAATATATGTAATTAATATAATAGTAATATAATTTATATAAAAATTATATTATTAATAATTTAATTAAATCTTAAATTAATTTATTTCCATTTATATTTTTAATATTCACTAATATTATTTATAATAATTAAATTAATTAATTTTTTTAACTTAACTTTATAAATAAAACTTATAATTTTATATCAAATATTAATTTTTTTAAATTAAAAAAAATCTATTCTAACTTTTTAATAATAATATAATATTTTTTTTAAATCAAATTTTTGACTTATCTAATTTTCTTATTCTTAATTGATTTTTCTTATATTTCATTATTTATACATGATTTAATAATTATCTGATTTTTTAAAGAAATTTCTAACTTTTATTTATTTTTTTACTTAATTTATTTATAAATAATAAAAAAATTATTTTCTTATATTTTACTATTCAAATACTATTCGTCATTTTTAATAATTTTTTCAATTACAATTAATAATATTATTATATTTAATAATTATATTTATCATATTCTTTTTTTTCTTTATCCCATTTATTTAGTATCCCACCTTTTCATTTTTGAATCCCTTTAATTTCAAAATTTTTATCTTTAAATATATTTTTTATTTTCTCTACTATTCAAAAAATTATTCTCTTTTATATAATATCTTTAATTAAATTAAATAATTTTCTTACTATTTATTTTATTTAAATTCATTGTTCAATTATCTCTCCTTTCATGTGCTTAAATATTATAATTTAAAAAAAATTTTAGCCTATTCTTCTATTAATCAATCTAGATGAATAATCTTAATAATCATATAAAAATTATAATCATATAAAAATTTTCTCTTGATTTATATATTTTTTATTCTATTCATTTACACTTATATCTCTAATTTTTATTTTCTCATTATTTAAATCATTTAAAAATTCTATAATTATATCTAATAATATTAATTTTAAAGTATTATTTTTATTTATACATTTTAATATGGCTGGTTTCCTCCCTTTTTCAATATTTTTAATAAAATGATATTCAATCTTTTTATTTATAAAATTATATAATTTAATTGTCATTATAATTTTAATGATATTTTGATCTTTGTTTATATTATTTATTTATAATAATATATTATTTTATTTTTTATTCTTATTTAAATTTGAATCAAAATTAATTAAATTAAATCATTATAATAATAATATTTTATTTATTTATTATTTCCATCGTTTTTATCATTTATTATTATAA
>NW_012131480.1:0-2930 GCF_000143395.1 Atta cephalotes | reverse complement strand
CCTATTTATTTTTCTATTCAATTTCAAAAATAATGGATTTCTTTTTACTACACCTAATATATATATATATATATATATATTTCAATATTTGGTAGCTACTACTAGACTCTTTCTTCAGTGATTCTTTGAATTGATTCGATTTAAATAAAGAAATTCCTTTAATATTTTTAAAATCAACATACGTATTATTAGAAGTATATTTAATTTATAGCCGTGGAAACCGATCCCAACCGCGCTCCAGATTGCGATCCCACGCAATGCGTCCTACCTGACTGCTACTGTTCGGCCGACGGCACCCGTATACCCGGCAACATTGATCCCCAGCAAGTGCCGCAGATGATCACAATCACTTTCAACGGCGCTGTGAATGTGGACAATATCGATCTCTACGAGGAGATCTTTAACGGACAACGTCAGAACCCGAACGGCTGCCAGATCCGCGGTACATTCTTCGTTTCTCACAAGTACACTAACTATTCGGCGGTGCAGGATCTTCATCGACGCGGTCATGAGATCGCGGTGTTTTCATTGACACACAAGGAAGATCCGCAATATTGGAGCCAGGGTACGTACGACGACTGGCTGGCAGAGATGGCTGGTGCTAGACTGATCATCGAGCGTTTCGCCAATATCACCGATGGCTCCATCATTGGTGTGCGAGCCCCTTACCTTAGAGTCGGTGGTAACAAACAGTTCGAGATGATGGCTGATCAGTTCTTCGTATATGATGCCTCCATCACTGCATCTCTGGGACGTGTGCCAATTTGGCCGTACACGTTGTACTTCAGGATGCCCCACAAGTGCAACGGCAATGGTGGCAACTGCCCGTCGAGGTCACATCCAGTTTGGGAGATGGTGATGAACGAGCTGGACCGCAGAGATGATCCTACTTTCGATGAGTCCTTGCCAGGTTGTCACATGGTTGATTCCTGTTCCAACATCCAGACTGGCGAGCAGTTCGCTCGTCTGCTCAGACACAACTTTAACAGGCATTTCAATAGCAACAGAGCGCCGCTCGGTTTGCACTTCCACGCGTCCTGGTTGAAGAGTAAGAAAGAATACAAGGATGAACTAATCAAGTTCATCGAGGAAATGATCGCCAGGAGCGACGTATATTTCGTCACTATGGTTCAGGTGAGAGATCGAGCTTGTATTTTTTGCAGAAAAAGAGAGAAAACGATTTTGCGGAAATATCTAAAAATAAATAAATATAAATCTAAAAATAATTTTGTCGAATTATGAAAGTAATTATGTAAAGGTTACTAGAATATCAAAACTTTTTTTAGCATTGCTCATCATGCTTGAATTTCGTACATAATTATTTTGATGGTCCAACAAAAAAAATTATATTAAAAATTGGATGAAATAAATTATTTCATTTGTGTAACGTGCGAACAAAAATATCATAAAGATACTCTATGAGCACAAGCCTTTGATATATTATAGCTCAAAAACTTATTATTAGATAATTCATTATTAGATAATTAATTTTTCAATCATTTCATCAGAACTTAGTTTTCCATTATTTTATAATATCATTTCATAATTATTAATTTGTTATTATTAATTTCATAATTATTAATTTTTTTTTTATTAAGTGCGAGGTCTATTCCACACGATACACTTTATCTAAGAAACGTCCTAGAACATATTCTGAAAATAGGATATTTCTTAGGATATTTCTTGGAGATCTGTGCTGTATAAGTTATTTTCAGATATCTTTATCTTCCTAAATTTTTAGATACTTCGCAAATTCCGTGTAATAATCATTAATGTATTCATACATTAAAGAGTAGAAATTCTAAATCTCGTTTATTTTCTAGGTAATTAAATGGATGCAGCAGCCTACTGAGCTCTCCGCGCTCAGAGATTTTCAGGACTGGAAGGAGACCTGTGACGAGAAGGGTTTGCCCTATTGCTCGTTGCCCAATGCTTGTCCTCTAACGACCAGAGAGTTACCCGGAGAGACTCTGCGTCTCTTTACCTGCATGGAATGTCCCAATAACTATCCATGGTTGTTGGACCCGACTGGCGACGGCTTCTCCGCGAGAAAGTGATCCATCATCCGCGAAACAAACGACGCGCCGACGCGTCAGCCGATCGCGTGATCGGATTATCAGAGATCGATCATTTTTCCGGCAAGTCCGGGAATCACGTCGAATAAGACGTGATAATTGACCACGGCGAACCGATCGAAACGAGGACGCGGCTCTGAAAGATACAGAGAAAGCAATCGGGCGATGGGGCGCGTTGAGGCGCGAAATTTCGGATGAGATCCCGGAATCATCTTATCACGATTAGAAAGTGTCATCTTAGCCGCTTCAAGATCGGATCATAACACTAATATTAATGTAGAGCGAAGCACCTCTGCTTTCGCAAGAGGAAACGTACCGCGCCCGGTTTCTCTTCCGCGACTCGACTATAATTATTATTATTTATGTAAATTAAGATCGGTAAAACGCATATCGCCGCATACGGTCGCGAGGACTGATCGATTTCTCGTGGGGAAACGCCATCGCGTATGATCGCGGGGAAAAAGCTCATCTCCTTCCGCCCGCGTGACGAGAGTGACAAGCCTGCACGTCTAGAGACGCGACTCTCGAAAATTGATGCTCGACGAGAACAAGACAATTCCAGAGACTTCCCACTTGTACATAATCACCGGATCCTTGCCCTCCCAATTCTCGTTGCTTTCTAGAGATACTTATAGGCGGAACGATAACGAAGCCTCGCGGCCGATGAAGCGAAAGATGAAAAGTTGAATATACCATCCCGTGCCTCTCTGAACATGTATTCTGTAGAATTTAAGCGACGCGCGACATTTTAAGTATATAATTTTTAGTGTCCTTATAATATTTCCGAATAAAAACTGTATGTACGAAAATAGCATGTATATTACATATTAATTCCCGCAATCTCTCTCTCTCTCT
>NW_012131479.1:0-2937 GCF_000143395.1 Atta cephalotes | reverse complement strand
TTATTTATATAGTAAAAAGTACCGAAATAAATTTATTTTAATTTATAAGGGAAACACCAGGTGATGAGGGGATTTTTATGCGCTTTTTACAGGCTGTTCTTGAGCGAAAAAAAACATACGTTTCAGCCTATAGTTTCGAAGAAATGAATTTTTTAAATAATTATTGTAATAATTTGAACAACGTATTGTATAAATGAAAATATCAGTATTTTTATTTTTATTTTAATTTAATGTTATTAGTTTAATTACTTTTTGATTGCAATGAAATTTCATGAAATTACATATTAGTATTATAGATAATTAAACGCTCATTTATAGAATATTTATATTATCATCGTTATCGTCGTCGTTATTGTTATTCACATAAACGCATTCAGAAACTGAAAGTTTTCATTACAATCTTATTTATCCGTTTATGTGAATAACAATAACGACGATAATATTCCATAAATGAGTGTTTAATTATCTGTAATACTAATATGTAATTTCATAAAATTTCATTACAATCAAAAAGTAATTAAAATTAATAACATTAAATTAAAATGAAATTTATAAAGATATTAATATTTTCATTTATACAGTACGTTTTTCAAATTATTACAATAATTATTTAAAAAATCGATTTCTTTGAAACTATGGATCAATGGCTGAAACGATTGGACGTATCGTTTTTTTTTTTCTCAAAAACAGCCTATAAAAGCGCATAAAAATTCCCGACTCCATCATCTGGTGTTCCTCTTGTTAATCTAATTTTTCTAATTTCATTTATTGCATAAATATTTATCATTTTTAAAATTAATTTTTAAAAAATATTTTTTTTGCTCTTTAAACATTATTAGTTTTACACTTTTAATATATAATATTAAAAAAATTTTAACACATATTTTTTTATTTTTCTTTATATAAAATATAAAGACAATATAAAAACTCAATATAAAAATAAATTTTATTTTGTACTTTTTCTAATAATTATATTTTTTTTTAATTCTTATATTTGTAAATGTAATGTTCTTCACTATTTTGATTTGATTTTTGATTTGTTTAATTGAAATTATCTCGATTTGTATTATACTCGAGTATTTATATTCTGTATTTGCATATTATTTTTTATCTTTAGCGCATACACTAATTCAGTTATCTTTTCTCGTCGACGATACGCATGCGAATTAATTGTCTGTTTGCAAGCATTATATAAGTGAGTATCTCCATTATCCCTTGTTAGATTTTTTGAGTATACTTCCGAAAGCCAATTATCTCTTATTTTGATGAAATTTTTTTGTTAAAATTTTTTGGTTAAAATTAAAGCTATTAAAAAGGCTTTTTGTGATTCCTGCAAAAAATTATTTTATAAAATACAATAGTAAAACGAATAGTAAGCGTTTATTTTAACACTTTACAAAGCGAGGTTCAACTTTTCCTAAAAACTAGACTGTTATCTGTATTATAAGATGAATAACAAAAAAATTTTCCGTATAGTTTTTATCTAAAATAATTGTTATTATTTAGATTTGTATTACTTCAGCATTTTATTCATTAAATTTAGAGCAACGCTTGATGATTTATGATTTTTTTTGTCTAAATTAATCATGAATAAATAAAAATAATCGTCGCATCTTATTGTTAGTCACACAAGCTTTCTAGAATTTGTTTCCAGAATATACTTTACATTTTTACTTTACTCTTTTCTCGATAAAGAGAAAGACTCTCTGACTACTGATTTTTTTATTCATTTGTGATGCGCGATCAAATCGTTGACGTCATTGGCCAGCTGTTTAAATTTATCGCGTCGCTTTTCTAGTAAACAAACAGTTGTGCGCGACTGCAGTGTAACGTGTGCTTGCGTTTATTCTTAACATCGCAAACAGTTCCTAACGATTTGATCGCGTGGACCCATTAATCAAAATCGTCTTATTGGATCATTCTCCATCACAGAATGAATGTGATTTTTCATTTTTTAATATTTTTTTTATCAAAGTTAAAAACTTTTTTCCATTTTTATTTATTAGTAAATAATTTCATTAGAATTGTAGTTAAATATTGTTTGCCAAATGGATGAATTTATTGAAGAAAGATATGGATTTGATGAGATTTTTCTATAGAGAAATTTTTTTATTCTTAGCGAATCTATTACGAATACCGTATCAAAATTTTAAGACTGTAGATTAGAATTTAGATTTTTTATTGACAGATCTTAAGATATTGATTTTCAGTAAAGAAAAAATAACTTGAGAGCAATCGATCTTTTTATCAACAAAATTATATTAAGCTTAGTACTTGAATATGTAAAAATTAGTTAAATTTATATTAAACTAACATATGTGATGAACAATATTTTTTTAATTATAAATTTTAAATTAACTAAATTTAACTTTGAGAGTGATGGAAGAGAAATTATATATATGTAGGATTTTATTTTTAACTATTCGTCATGCGGGTTAATTATAAGCGGCAATCCAAATCAAAAATTCTAACAGGAAATTTTAAATGGCATTTCCAGCGAGCCGTGTGAATTATTGTCAAGCTTCCGTGATGTCGCATTTCTAATTAATTGCGATTGATACGCACGTAGGAGGTAATTAGAACACATCACCAAGGATATTAACGCAAATAATAATCACCAATATCTGGGCTGACTAACGGATGTGCGCAAGATGGGATGTAAATAACTGACCTTAATTTTTCGACGCGACGCGCGGAAACTTTCTAATAAATAGTGCTTTGGCCTGAAGGAAGGTGACGCATCTTATTAATATATTTATTATCACATTTATTAATACGTATGATATTTTGGTAAACATTCATATGTGTTTGCAAGAATATTTTATAAACAAATATTTCTGTAACATTTATTACATTTTGTATATTGATTTCTGTAAATAACTATTCCAAATTAATACTAAACATATTTTTAATTTTATATTATATATAAGTAATATA
>NW_012131478.1:0-2934 GCF_000143395.1 Atta cephalotes | reverse complement strand
TTCTCGTTCTCTTCGTTGCGACGCAGCGTAAAGCTGTGAGCACAATTTTTCTTCTCTCTCTTCATCTTCATCTTCATTGTGGCGATTTCTCTTCAATCCTCTCTACTCTTTCTTCTACGCACTGCATCCCCGGTGCGATTCCCTACATCGTTATGCAATTGAGGTATTCGCCGCAAAAAAAGATCGTCTCTCTCTCTCTCTCTCTCTCTTTCTCATTCAGTCGATCGCTGTCGCTCACATCCTGCGAGCAATCGATATCTTTCGATGTCCGTCATATCGAGCTTTGTCGCCGTCGAATGGGTTACCGTCGATCTCGATTAGAAGAAGTAATAATTAATATCTCTCTCTTTGCAGGATTATTTGTGACGTCATTTATGACATTTTTTTCTTCCCTTCGAATTGAAGCAACAGTAGTTCTTTTTGATCTCATAATGTAAAAACGTCATTAGTGTATTCATGTATTGATATAGCGAAATGATTATATCAAAGTAGTATAAGTAGTAAATTGTTGCGTATACGTATATGTATAATGATACGAAGTTATCCTTTCATAAATCTTTTCATTTTGATAATTTTGTGATAAGATTGTGAGATAGATTTCCCTTGTAATATAATATCTATTGAAAATTAAGAGAGACATACAAGTATTCTGATCCAATAAAATTTTAATAATAATCAACCGCATGTTCTTGATGCAAATTGGTTCTGATTTATGCATTTATGTGTTGAATACTAACTCATTAAATTGAGCGAACAATACGGGCTAGCCATTAAGTATTTAACGCCAGCCAAATCTAAAAATTTTCTTTAAATGGCACGCGTCGTCGGAGTGGACTTGTGTATCATATTTAAGTTCAAGGTGTTTCGAAATTGGACTCTTTCAAAACAAACAAATGCCACTATCAAAAATAAGCAGCTCGTATATCATATTCTCGTTCTGCTCGATAAGCTCTTTCTATTAACGCCGACTTGAGAAAGAATCTGATAGAAGCTTGATATGTTAACTTCGATTAACGCCTAATCGGTTAGCAAATTTCCAAACTCAACTCAGCAAAGTGTGACAAACGAGCCGACTAATATTACTAAACTGAACAGCTTGCAGTTTCGATTATTTCTAGCTACTGTAAACAATATGTCACAGAATAAAACTCTAAATTGCCGAGTAACTTTTTAAGATATTGTGTAGATCGTATAACGGGAATGTAAGTTGTGCTCAATCTGAAAATCTCGTATTCTTCCACTCGAAATATCTTAATTCGCGTTCTTGGACGTAGTGCACTGCGTCTGGGAAAGTGCAGCCGAAGTGGCTCTTATTTCGCGAACATTGCCACATCTTGTCGTCGCCGGGGAAATTTCCCCGAGTAAATCCCCGCCGGAGTTGCTTGGTCGGCTCGTAAGAAGCAGAACGAACCCGAGTGTTGAGGGATGGGATGGGACAAGACCGGGAGAGATGCAGACAAGACCGAGAGCGGATGAGGTATCGTTTCGGAAGCTCGAAAGTCCAAGTGGCTTACAAATCGCGAATTTCCGTTACGCTAGCAGCATGTTCGCGTTTTCCGCGGATGCGAATGTGCATCTACTGCTGTGCAGAAGAAAGGCGAAGGAACCCTCTCTGCAGTCTGCACCCCACACTCATCATCGCCATTCCCCGAATATAAATAGCGATGAAAGACCGCGAGCGGACGGCAAAGAGAGCAACTTGAGCAATAGAGATCCGAAAAAATTTGATCGACAATGTATTGATAATCGAGTTGTAGGAAACGATTAATTAGAGGATTGTCGAGAGAAACCAAATTTCAACGATTGAACAAAACTTCAAGTATGCTCAAACGGTTTTTCAAGTAAGCGTTATACATATATAATGTAGATTAATTAATGAAACGTTCAGAGCCGGAAGTGAAGAAGTGAAGAAAAGTGAAGTAATGAAAATTTAATAGATCAAATTTATAATTTATAAAAGCTTCTTCAGATATGTAACTTGATATTTAAATTGATTATAAATTTTATGTGATATCGACTTTAATCATCTAAAAAATGTAGAAATAAATGAAGATAATGATGACAGAAATATTCTATTATAATTAAATATGAATTGCAAATTCAATTGTATCTCAATGTCATAAAACAAGAGACCTCAAAATTACGATATTATCTGAAACTCATTTTGACTAATGTTTAATCTAATTTTTATATTACATATTTTTTTTATTATCGACATAAAATAGAATTAAATAATGTAATGTTAAACTAATTCTAGTAATCACGCTGGGCAAGTTTGGATTGTTGATGCGAACTACCTTAACTTGTCCAACTTAACAAAAATTCCACACTTTTTCATACAATTTTGAGGAGCATAAACAAGTCGCACTATTTTTCCGCGCGGATATAATAGCCGTCACGATGGAGAACACTGCGACACGGTCTGAAAAATCGTGCACATTGATAGAATTAATCTTCCGCCGCGCCCGTCGACCGTCGTCAGCGCTTTTAATGCAGAGATATTCCTAACGGACGAACGCGAATATGGTGTGGCATACAGTATTATACAATATATAACAATATCCAAGTATTTCCAGCCGCAAGCAGCGAGCAAGCGAGCGAAGCGATTGTCGCGAAGAAAAGCGAAAAGAACTGTAACCAGGAGAAGAACTGGAGCTATCAAATAAGCATACAGTGAGGAAAATGTAGAAGAGAATTGCGAGTGGCGGCGGTTCCAAGGACCTGTAACATTTGTGATTCTTTGTCTTTTGTCTTGGAATTAACTCGTCAAATCTTTGTTCAATATTATTAGTTTTATCACCAATATTTTTCATCAAATGGGAATTTTTTAAGAAATTATACATCTTGTGAAAATATATATTATATTTTATATATATATATATATATATATATATATATATATATATATAGAGATATTATAATAGCAACATAGTA
>NW_012131477.1:0-2933 GCF_000143395.1 Atta cephalotes | reverse complement strand
CATATATATATATATATATATATATATATATATAATGTCTAATATAATTATAATTTCCTTTTCTTTCACGTTTATTGAAATTCATTAAAATTTAATTATCTTTATACTTGATGTTTTATTTTATAAGTGATAGTAATACAATTGGCAATGGAGGAAATGATAATTAATTAGATATGTAAAGTAATGGGAAATACTTAAGATAGATTAATAGGAAAAAAACGAAGAATTTAATAAACATCATACGAATTCAATTCAAGCAACCCGTGTACTTAAGTTCTCGCATTTATGTCCTTCTTCTATCACAAGAAATTCCATGGTTATCTATGCTAACGGGAACTTAAGAAACATGTCTCTTTCGCTTTGTATCTTCTTTATATGATACGATTAATGTGAAATAAAGTAAAATTCACGATTACTGTATTTACATTACAATGAAAAAAGAATTAAATTAAAAAAAAATTTCATTTTTGCGTAAGTATGTTAAACTTACGTCAAATAATATCATAAACTGTAATGATAATGTAATTTTAAATATTTTATGGCAAATAATTTATGAAAGTAAATTACTCTGCCATCATTCTAAATGGAGGAATATTGCATTATCGGCAAATGCTGCAAAAATATTATTTAAACTGTAGAATTTTGTTCATAAAATTTGATCACAATATTTGTTGTACAAATTGTATCATCACTTCGATCCATTTCTCAGTTAATATTATTTTATTTATGTCTATCAAGTAACATTAAATAAAATCTTTTTAAACATTAAAAATTACATTGCAATGCACTAAAACAATATGTATAAAATATAAACGTATTCAAAAATATTTTTCTAAAGATTTATATCTGTCTACATAATTTCTCACACATTAAAACATTGCAATCCTCATTACAAATGCAAAATGTATAGTAAACAATATTTTCAGACAACAATTGAGATCGTGTTTTAATGCATACAGCGAATTGGAGAAACATACATTATGTTGGTCAGAAATTACTAATCGGACTGTGGCAATTACGAAGGAGATAATCATTGATAGAATACTGACACACTAATTATTCCCTAACGACTCATGGAGCAATTATCTATTCTGATTGCAGGTGAGCGCATCTCGATATCCTGTCGTAGTAAAATTGGGCCACGCCCACGGCGGAACCGGCAAGGCCCGTGCGGAAACAAATCAGGAATTTCTAGATCTTGCTTCGTTGGCAGCTATGGCGAACGCTTATTGCACGGCGGAACCCTATATCGACACCAAGTACGATGTGCACGTACAGAAAATTGGGAACAATTACAAAGCTTTCATGTAAGTCGCCAAAGTACTGTAAAAAATATATAATATTTTTAATTTCAATTAAACATTTAAGAGAATTTAAATAATCATAAAAAATATTTTAAAACTCTTAAAAGAATTTATAGAGAAATTGAGTATATTTTATCGAATTTTCTTGGAATTAAATTTTTTTCTATCAAGTTTAATTAGTTATAATAGTCAAAAAGAATATAGTTAGTTATTTTAATGATTATTCTTTATAATGTATATGTGTTTTATAGGTGAAAAAATTTATAGTTCTAAAAGCATAACATTTTGAATTTCAAAAATTAAAAGAAATGTTAATAATCATAAAAAATGTTAATAATCAAAAAAGAAAGAATGTTAATAATCATAAAAAATATAATATAATATAATATACAATATAATATACAATTACAAATATATATAATTTAACTGCATTGTTTAATACATTAAGTAATTATAGTAATTATTCTTTATAATATACATATGCCTTTTTATAGGCGGAAAAGCATAAGCGGCAACTGGAAATCGAACACCGGATCGGCTATGCTAGAACAGCTTTCCGTAAGTGAACGACATCGCACATGGGTCGATCATGTGGCACAATTATTCGGAGGATTAGATATCTGCGCGATTGAATTGCTGGTGGGTAAGGACGGTCGGGAGCATATTATCGAGGTCAACGATAGCGCGTTATCCTTAATGGGTGACTCTCAGGAAGAGGATCGACGTCATATCGCTGAATTGGTCACCGCAAAGATGCAGGTGCGTGAGCAATTAAGTAATCGGAATTGATCTATCAATTAAAAATATACAATCTACAGGTTTACTGTCGACCTCCGAGCATGTTGACGAAAACGGCCTCGCGGGGTTCGATGTCGGGTTCTAGCCAGGTGGGTAGTCCGGTAGAAGATCGAACTGCACCTCCGACCGCACCCTTGGGATCCCACGGAAGTATGGGCTCTATGGCTAGTATAGGAAGTTTAGGTTCCGTGGGTTCCACTGCACCGATGACTGGCGACGTCACTGCCTCGGACAGTCATCATCAGTTGCAGCGACGTGATTCTCAAGGTATACTTATATTTTTTGCTAGAGCTTTAGAGATTAACAAGAATAGCACATTCCTTTTATCTGAATAAATACAGAGAATTGAGTTATATTGAGCAGTCTTCTCTTTTCGACCGTAATTTTTTACTTAATTTTACTTAATTAAATGCGCTATCATTCAATAAGTGCTCAATTCTTTAATATGATTGGTTTTTAGTTCGGTATTTCTAATTTGTTCTTATTTTAAGATTGCTTAAGTGATATCTTAAAACGTTAACTTTGTTATTGATTTATATCTTATAAGACAATACTTAAGATAATTTTAAATATAAAGACTTATATGAATATCGCGCGGACTTAGATAAAAACAAATCTAGAATGAAGAATCTGTACGTTAGATCAAAGATGAAGATTATTTGTGTTATTTTCATGTTATTTTCATATCTGTAGAGCTTTATTTTTTACAGTTTCTCGAAAATAAAATGAATATATAATGCTCGGATGCAGAATAAAATTCTAATTTTAAAAAATTTAAATTTTCAAAAATATCTAAATTCTCTCTCTCTCTCTCTCTCTCTCTCTCTCTCT
>NW_012131476.1:0-2931 GCF_000143395.1 Atta cephalotes | reverse complement strand
AATATATAACATGTTGAGAAAATTCTTTATGTTATCGCCAATCAATTACATGTGTCGGATTTTTAACATCTTCAGTTTTATTTTCTTATAATAATTCAAATACGTCACGGTATGTTTATAAATATTTGGTTTAATTATTCGATATGAATTCTATTTATAATTTACAAATTGTTAATTTTAATCAATATATTGTTGAAAAATTCTTCATGTTATCGCCAATCAATTGTAGAAAGCGTGTGTTGGATTTTAAAAATTTCCAATTATTTAAATACAATTTATGACAGCAAATAAACAACGTATTTTAGCGTGTGTGATAGTAAAATCAAAGTAAATAAATGAAATTTAATCCTTGCTGATCATATTTTCTCATAAAGTACTGTTTTTATAATGGTAGTCGAAAAATATGACAGTAACGTGTAATATAAATAGCAGTAGTATTAATGTTCAGACTATCCTTGGATTCAACAAGATATTGATGAATTTCATCGTTACATCTATGCTATGTAGGTCAAGCACGTGTCGCATCTTTTCTGCGCAAAGAATTGTACAGTTAATTTAAAGCCCGAATCTCTCTCTCTCTCTCTCTCTCTCTCTCTCTCTCCCCTCCCCCTCCCTCCAACTCTTCTGTTCTGATTTTTAGCTACATAGAATTCTATCAAATCTAAAAGAGCTCACGCTTTTTGCCATGAACCCGGAAACGTTTTGCCTACGTGAAGAAACCTTCCAAGCGGTATATAACTACGGTAGCCTGGCTGGGTTCTAAATTCAATTCCGTTGACCTAGATTAGGTGCTACGTGACACGATGGAAGTTCACACAGTTGATTCTCTCTCTCTCTCTCTCTCTCTCTCTTCCCTGTTCTCTGTTCCTCTTTCTCCTTCTCTTTTTATCCTTTTCCCGTTTTCACCAGGCTTTCTCCCGCATGCTCTCTTTTGGTAAATTCGTTTGGTCATAGCTTGAAAGGCAATTAAAAACGCAAGAGAAGATTATTCTTTAATATAAACTGTGGTATCTGTCGCGTTTTGGTATTGTAATGTATTATGGGTGATTATTTCACAAAATCTTACCCAAAGAGAACGAGACAGTCAAAATGACGTCAATATGACATCATACTGACTGATTATTAACTGAATTATTTATGTCATTTTTTTGTCACGATTTAGTCAATACGACATTATTTTGACCTTCTCATTATCCTTGGGTGAAAAATAGGAATAAAGAGAAAGAAAAGGAGAAAAAAATAAAGAAAAAAGAGAGGAAATTTCAAGATAAAAACCTTTTCAAATATGCAAAGACCTGAATCGCTCTAACTGGCGTTTTCCCACCTATTGAGAATCGCGCATCTCTTTTTGTAACATTTAAACGATCGAGAGGGATTCTTTCTCTCAGAAGCATGATTGTCGTCGAGAGTATCGTGGGGCATGGAAAAGATCGGTGATGAGAAGATACGTGAGACTAGCGAAAGATCGATGAATAATTTTGGAGTAGGATAATTTTGGAGTGGACGGGCGAAAAGCCATCGATTGAAATTTTCATTAACCTCTCGCGTGCGCGCGCGCGCATTCGCGCGATTATTTATTCACGGAATAATGAATGGGCGAGCGAACTGAGCGACAAGTGGCCTGGGAGATAAAAGGCGATGTCTAGAGTCATTCGAGACATTATGGACCGTTTATACGCCTTCGCTATGAAACTTTAAAACGCATTTAAACCTCGGCACGCTGGACAGGAATCGAAAGCCGAGAGGAATGATAGAGCGAGAGAGAGAAAGAGAGAGGAGCAATCTGTCGTGTCGGCCGCGCGTCCTTTTTGACGCGCGCGTTTTCACCTTTATTTTTCATGCAAAAACGCTGCGAAACGCATTCAATAATTAAAAGGAGAAAAAAAGAGAACCTGCGAGACCAGCGTGCGGTTGACATTAATTCATATCGTACGCTTTCTGCAGTGCAATATTTAATACGCTTGAATATTACCTGTTTCAATAGGAACGTGCGTTCGGGACACGCTTTAAATTCATGCGGTAAAACGCGAGCTCATGGAAGGGCATCGCATTTTATAAGCGAACGGCGGAATCGCTCGGGCTTCATGTTATATACGGGATTCGTTTTTGGCGAATGGTCTTGAGACTCCTTCAAGGCGAATGAGCGAGAAAAGAACGGCGACGACGACGCGACGGCCGCGAGATCCTGCCGACGAACGGTTTTGCGCAATCCCTGGCCTTCCCGTCCTCCTTTTCAGCAAATAGCTACTCGGCAAGAAATCTCAAACTCCGGATGTTGCGAACGTACGGCGATGCGAATATTATACATATATCTATGTTCACTTGGCAAGATTGCGTAATTCTTTTATTAATGATAGATCGAAGCCTAAAGTTTTGTGTCCGATTCTCTTGCCAAAAGGCCAAAAGTCAAGAATTGAAAGTGAAATATATTATTTCTTTATGGAAATCTCTCATGAAACTAAAAGAATCTGAAAAACTATCAGATTTTGCGTATTATTTTAGTTTTTAATTTCTGCACTGTGAAAGAAAATGATTGCAGTAACTATATTTACTGGCAAAAGTGAGTAATTCTTTTATCGATAATATCAGATTATATATATAAAGCTATAGAGATTTATGTCTGATTCTCTTGCCAAAAGGTCATCGGGAATTAAAAGTAAAATATATTATTTCTCATGGAATCTAAAAAATTTTGCCTCATTCCATTTTTTAATCTTTGCGTTGAAAGAAAATGATTGCAATTGTTACAATTCAATTATATTCACTAAAAAATTGAATAATAATTCTATAAAAAATTGAATAATAATTCTTTTATCAATAACTGATTAAAGCTAGAGTTTTGTGTCCGAATCTCATAAATGGTCATCAGAAAATGAAAATAAAATATAATATTTCTCATGAAATCTTGTGAATCTAAAATAATCTTCAAAA
>NW_012131475.1:0-2936 GCF_000143395.1 Atta cephalotes | reverse complement strand
TATATATATATATATATATATATATATAAGTCGTAGACGATTGCAGGATTCCAAATCGTAAGAAATTGACCAATTCTAATCAAGTTTTTCCCTACATTTGACTGTGCTTGATCGGTTTCCTACGACTTAAGATTCCATGATCTACGAATTCTATATAAACAAGCCTAAAATCTATCCAAAAGATAAATTAGATTCAATATTGCTTTTGCTAATTGATTGATATAGCAAACTAACAGCAAAACATAACAACAAAATTTATTGTCACATATTTACTAATTACCGGTTAAAGGTGGCTTGCTAAATTAACAAAATTCTTTCTCTCAGTGTAATTACTTACAATTATTACATGAGAGACTTCCTTTATAAAATCATTTATGAAATATGTAGCTTTTCGTCTTGCGAGAGTTCCTTGATCTTTCGCATTTATACCGTTATTTGCTATATATTTCATGTGCACGGTAAACTTTTCGTTTTACATTTGTTTCGTCATAAATATTTCGATACAGCTGAAATGGAATTGTCATCACATTTTAATTTCTTTGAATATGTGTCTTTTAATATTTTTTAAGCGCAGCATTATAAATTTAAGTGCTTCTATGATGATTTTGCGATGATTTTGCGATAGCGCAGATTAGTTGAACACTTAATCATTTTACTCCAAGTATCAGTTTCGCCTCTGGCAGCAAGGAATGAAGAAGGTATCTGTTGCGGAAAAGGACAATTCGCGGGACGGTGTTGCGAGATTACCGTGGAGATAATATAATTCTCGTCGAGACATCGTTTATAGTAGCTCTGATGGTTAGACGCTAATAAATTCACGTGGCAAGTGCCGTGAAATTTCTTTATATGATCCGTGCCAACGATCCTCACTTCTGCTGGCCTTGCCAGGCCGTAATACGTGCATTTCTTCTACCAACTACACATTTCGTGAATTTATTTTAATACATATTTCTTAAAGCCACTATATTGCGCAAAGGAATTCAAATTTCTTACGTATTAACAATTTATTAGAAAGTAAAACGAGATGTTTGCCGCGATAACTTTTTCGAATGGCTGGAAACCTTTCCGTATGAAAATCTCAATTAAAAATTAAAAAATATTTATTGCGTCAGAAATTATCACAATTTCGAAAGATAATTACAGTAGTTAGAAATATTACAAAGTGTGTTCACGTGCTGATTGCTAATCGTGATGAGAATTTCAATCGAATTTTGGAAGAAGAATGTTTATGATGTTGAAATACTCATATCGCTCGGAAGGTAAAGATTGTACTCTGTTCACGAAGAATTTGCAATGAAGCTTTATACACTGATTGCACGTTCGTCATTCCAAAGCACGCGTAGACTTTTCATACAGTTGGCCATTTTCGTGTTATTGGCAGACATTCTTGCTGCATGACGTGGCGACGGTTTATCGCAGAGAGCATTAGAAGAAACGATTATGAAACGCGGAACTAGCGAAACTACGTTTTGTAAAGTGTGAAAAATTAAAGAAACCAAATAACAGAGATAATTATAAAATTAAAATTGTAAAATTGTAATTTATACAAATATAAATGAAATATTGGACATTAAAATTTAATTTATATACACATTTAGTTTTTCTAAATTATTATTATATTAAATGTGATTGTACGCATTTATTTTTTCTACACTCGCAAATTTCAATGCCTTTTTACTACGGAGAATCTTTGCGTTCTAAAGTCTACAAAATTGTGCAAAACGGAGAATAAAGTTGGCAGTCTTAATTCTAGGTCTGTCGGCCTCGCCGCGGAGTGAATTGCGCTCTTGTAGCGCCCGGTAGAGCGGCGCGCGGTAAATAAGATTCATAACGCCAGTCGCATCTATTATTTCCGGAATTTCCGGCGAGAAGCAAAGGCGGAGGCGCGTTGTATAGGAAGTTGGTCGGAGGGAAGTTTTTCATCCGTTTCTCGCCACGCCACGTTGACTGTGACTAATTGGACCGCCCGCGCCGCGCCGCGCCGCGCCGCGCCGCGCCACGCCGTGCGGATAAAGATGAGACCTATTCCGCGCGCGTCTACGTACGCGTATTCGCATCAACATCGACTTAACGGTGCATGATTTTGGTTCGGTGCTGATGATGATATTTGCGTCAAAATTATGCGGCGTACCTAGAAGATCCGGCACACGGATTATGCGTTTAGCCATTTTGAAGTTCGTTCTCGAGATACGAGATATCAAGAATCGGGTGCTGTCATGCATATGGATAGCGAGAACTCTTAAAGTTTAAACATATCAAGACTTTTATATTATATAAGCTTCTATCTTTTATTGTTTCTTAGCCTTTTAGGAGCGAGTGTTGTATTTGCAACGTTTACTTCAAAATTAAATTTGAGATAAAATCGGAGTAAATTTGGGATTTATGCAGATTAATTGTACATTAGTATTAGGAAGTATATTTACATACACATAAGCCTGTATCTGAGATACACTCGAATTGGATTATCTGTGTATCTAGATATTAAACGCAATATCTGAATTGTTTTTGAATATATTTCTAATGGTAAAAGATCCTTTTGAAAGTTATTTTTGATCTAACTATTCGTCTAACTATTACTGTTATGCGTGGCGCCATATAGATTTACGTACATAAATTACGTTCGGGTCGTTCGGGGAGCATTATGTATATTTTATGCATATTACTATGCATATTACATACACTATTATTATAATAATAATAATTAAAAGTATCTGATATATATCTGAGATCTAATGTGATAAGTAAGATGCTTTAAAATATATATAGATATGAATATTCAAATAAATAAATATTCTAAAGTATCTGAATATCTATAGATATATATTTTTAAGTATCTTATTTATCACACGTATTAGTTACATTTAAGTACTGAAGACGGATATACACACACACACACACACACACACACACACACACAGAGTAACCGTTTAAACACT
>NW_012131474.1:0-2937 GCF_000143395.1 Atta cephalotes | reverse complement strand
GAGAGAGAGAGAGGAGAGATCAGAGTGCGAGTCGCCGGTGAGAAGGGAGCACGAGGACTGCCCTTCGACCCTGCAAACGCCAACGTGTATAGCAGGGTAATTCCTACGAAAGTATGATTAATCGGCCACGCTCGACTCTCGTTTTCTCCCTTTCGTTCGTTCTTTCTTTCGGAGCTTGTCCCTCTACCTCCACCTCCACCTCCTTTGCCTTCTCTACTCGTGCACGAGACGGCGACCACGAGCCCATGGCACACCGGGTGTCCTTGCGGTCTTGGCCAATATACGAAAATTAATGCGACCGATGCTGTCGACGAACGGAAATATATATTCGAGTAAATGAATGGAACGATCGCGCAAGTTTCTTCTCTATTCGGAACGCCGCATAAACCACTCAGTAACCAGATGCAATTGGAGAAAGCACATTGGCTGTTGGTTGGATTGGCGGTTGGGTAATTTCTGCGCGATACATCGCGTAATAGAGCATGCTTCTAAAACATATCTTGTATCTCGTAGAACTCTGAACGGATTCGGATCGAGCGTGTAGCTATCCCGCGCACGATCTCACAAGTAATTTCGCCGGCGCGAGAGGCGCGAGAGGCGCGAGAAGAAGAGGAAGAAGCGGAATAAATTTGAAGGTCTCGGTGGCGTGGAGCGTTTCAAGGCGCCGAGTGTTTCCTCGGCACGTCGGTCGTGGCCGCGCTCGCCCGGTTCACGGGGTTGTTTCGGGGGCAAGCGAGGGCAAGGGGGGTCGTGCAGTTGCCACGCGGCTTGACTGACAACCTGACTTATGCAAATACAACCTCGCTTCGCCGGGTAATCTGATCGTACGTACGTACATACGGACATAGCGCCAAGCCTTTACTTCCCCGGATGGGATTTAAATTACTTGCGAGCCGTGCCGTTTTACGGTAATAATAATATAACGGCGACGACTTTATCATCGGGTTCGTTCTGTTTTCGATATGGGAATAAACGCGTCAACT
Organism: Atta cephalotes; assembly: GCF_000143395.1. Lineage (NCBI taxonomy): Eukaryota > Metazoa > Arthropoda > Insecta > Hymenoptera > Formicidae > Atta > Atta cephalotes. Next base: position 1,954 of record NW_012131474.1, on the reverse strand, counting down.
ATATGGTATATATTCATATACACGAACCACTCCTTCGGGACGAAGGATGTTTGAAGAGAAATTGTGGTAAACAATGTAGATGTCAAACAAAAAGTAGAAGTAAAAATTTTACTACTTTAGAAAAAGATTACCTCTTCGTTATAAATGTATCTAAAATTAATTACTGGCTGTAAATGAAAGCGAAAGTGAATACGGTGAAGGTTGCAAGGTGAGGAAAGCGAAGAGACGAAAAGACGGAGCGCCGGTGGTGGCTTCTATCTATCGGATCTGCGCTCCTGCTGTACTGACGCTGCCCTCTTCCGTCGTATAATAATTATGCCTCTCGGTACATCGGCAGAAAGGGAAGAGACAGAAAACAACAGCGCGGCTCATCCATTAGTCTCGTTTTTTTTACAATTACACGCTGTGCACGTAGCAGCTCGGCAGCGACAATGAAATGGCGATAATTGCGAAAATTCGCTTGGACGACAATAAAATCGGTATAATTAAGGCGTGATAAAAATTTTAATATATTGCGCCTCAACGCCCGCTCTCCGTTGTTTTCCATTTTCCCATTTCCAGTAGATTTTTACGACCATCGAGTCTCGCTCATCGCGAAAGGTGACCGTAACGAGTAGTCGGAACATGGTCGAGGATATAGACAACAAATTACGTACATTCCACGTAAACCACTTGCTCTTTGTCGTCTAATCATCCAGTCATAAAAGAAAACCACTTATCAGTCGCAGCGGAGAATGCATCATAATTCATCTCAGCTACAGTCGGTACGCAGTTAATGTTAAAAGATCTCAGGTATGTTTTATGGGAAGAGGTTTTCCCTTTCCACGTTTTTCTCTCTCACCAACATTACAAAAAAAAATGAAAGATATATTTCTCAATTGCTCACAAGCGATGTAAGTTACGTATGTATGTTATTATACATGTCGAGCGTAATCAATGGTTCTCTTCTTCCTAAGAATTCGCGCTACAGGATCGCGTAACGAGAAATTGCAAGGGGTAGCCGCTACCGGACATCTCCGATTATCGTGTCGCCAGTGCGGAGTCCCTTGCGCTAATCACAACCCCTTCACCGAATCTCTAGGGTAACTATCAGGTTCTTCGCGCCGAGTTCTCTCGATGAATCTCCAGTTAACTAACGCGACGGCAGGTAATTAATTGAAAGGGTCCTCCTGGACACTAGCTAGACCTGCCTCCGCAAGTGGGGTATGGGTCGGTTCCGCGTTGGTCACTCTCCAGCTAATCATAGACCATAGACATGTCGGACCCCTTGGTATCCGAGACTCCTCTTTCCTACCCCTTCCTACCTCCGTTGTCCACTCGCTGAGCGGTCTATGTCTACCCTATAACCCGTAAAAGGGCGTCTGATTGTAATTACTTTATTCAAGTGCGGTAATTAAAATACTCCAGTGACTCTGACGTCCAATGATCTCCTTTTCCGCGATAATCGCGGGTTCGGTTACGCTTCTTTTCACCCGATGGATATTCGTTATAGTTGAAAGGCTCATGATGACGTGTTTTCGCGATGTCCTTTCGTGGTGCGAAAATATTTTACAGCGATCGCATTGTGGATGCGAGCCGAGTCGACGATGCATTGGACGAACATCGTCTTTCACGCGAAAGAAAGAGTCCCACAGGCGAGAATACAAAAAGTTCCAGATAGAGCGAGACAGATGGGATAGACAAAGAGAGGAAATTGTTCATTAATTACATATCAAGTTTATCGATCGCACATACCGTCGTCTTCCGACATGCCTTAGAAGACGATATTCAAATACGTCAGAATACATTGCGCGATCCGACGAGCGCATCCGTATATTCTCGTCGAATTTCCGCTGATTATTCTCTCCTTCATGGCTGATGGAACGACGTGAGGTGAGAGAGAATAGGAGAGAGAGAGAGAGAGAGAGAGAGAGAGAGAGAGAGAGAAGAGAAGCGAGGAGTAGAGTAGGAAAGG
>NW_012131473.1:0-2939 GCF_000143395.1 Atta cephalotes | reverse complement strand
TTTTTACTTNTTCATAAGACCGGAAGTNCTGGTCAGCCAGGCCGTGTGCCATTGATCGAAACAAGTGATAGTCAGAGAGAGCAACGTCTGGAGAATACGGCGGGTGGGTAGGACTTCCCATTTCAACGTTTCCAAGTATGTCTTGACCACTTTCGCAACATGAGATCGAGCATTGTCATGCTGCAAAATCACTTTATCGTGTCTCTCGTTGTATTGCGGCCGTTTGTCTTTCAATGCTCGGCTCAAACGCATCAATTGCGTTCGATACCGATCGCCTGTGATTGTTTCAGTCGGTTTTAACAGTTCATAATACACTACACCGAGCTGGTCCCACCAAATACAGAGCATGACCTTGGACGTCAAAATCACGTTCTTGAAGCGTTGAAACTACTCACGACACGTTCTTTCACTAATAACGGCCTCACCGTAAGTATTTGAGAGCATTCGATGAGTCTCAGTCGCAGATTTCTTCATATTGAAGCAAAAAATTAAAACCTCCCGCAAATGACGAGAATTTGGCTCGTAAACTGACATTTTCAATCGAGAATAACTTTATGATGCAGACACAAATCGACTAATGTTTTTTATGGGGTTATGTTGACAGATGCCCAAGTTTATTGTATGACGTCTATGATCTATTTATTTCGACCACCACTTACCGCTAAAGCCATCTATAGGAAAACGGCGGAAGCAAAGTTGTACACCTAATAATATCTCATTAACTATTGGAGAAATTTACAAAATAGTAGAGGATTTTTCGACTCAGTTTAGTCCGCTCTACCTGCTCATAAAATATTTGGCGATTATTTCCAGACACCTTGTATGTACGTTTGCATGTATGTACGTGTATACGTATGCATCTGTAATATATATAATGTGTATAATGCATTTATATTTAATATATATTTACATAGGGAAAAAAATTATACAATTTGTAATAAATTTTATTTTTATAACATAAATATAATCCTTGTATCCATATGTATAATCCTGTGTATCCAAAAGTTGTGCGAATTATCGAATCCTAGTTATTTCACGTAAACCTCTCTTTTTTATGCAACATCTTTTCAACTAGATATATGTCGGGATTAGCGACGCGATGCAACTCGTACTAATAGAATCTTCCAGCGACAGGTTTCCTAATAATCTTCCAGTAGATACGTCACGGGATTAATTTTCTGTACTTTATACTAAATACTTCCGTGGTCAAATTTGGCGTAACCTTTTTCAAAGATCTTGAATTTGCTCATACGTATCAAGTCACCCACTTTGAATCGCGAGGCCTTTACTGTACACCGTATTTAAGAATTTGTTGACAATCGAGTCACATCGATGGGCCATACCAATGGTTCGATGCTTTCGCGCGTTGTATTCCGACACTATAAGTGATAGCAAATCGATCCATTTGTAATTTCCATTGTGCGCAAATTGTTTCAACATACCGTTTTTTAATGTACGATTGAACTGTTTGACGATTGATGCTTTCATTATGGAATACGTTAAATAATGATTTATATTGTATTTTTTCAAGAGTATTTGTACGTTTATGTTGTAAAATTCTTTTTCCATATCGGCAAATTTTTTGGACATTTTCCGTTGTCTCGAATTATCTTTGCTATCGCTGTATCTATCTTTCCACTCTCGATTTTTAGCGGTACAGTCCATGCATACTTACTCAATACATCGATAACGATGAGTATGTAGTGATAACCTTTATTCAATCGTGTATAAGGGTGCATCTCGATCATATCAGCCTAGTCATCGTATCCGTAAACTATGACACGTCTGCGTGGAAAATTTTCTCTCGCCGGAGCGTGCAGTTCTTCCACCAGTTGCCACTTTTCAAGGTTTTTCTTCTCAGATATGTTACGTTATGATTATTACTGTATAATGCATAAAATATCATAAAATTCTTAAGCAAACGTTGTTCATCAGCATTTCGATATCAATTAAAATGATCGTATCCTGTTTCAATTTATAATAAAATCAGCTTCACGAAGCTCCTCGATAAAAGACAATATTTCGTTATCGTGGGCCTCATAACCTGTCTGATGCGAGACCTCAAGCAATGAGGTCTCTACTAGCTCATTAGGATCGTTTCAATATAATCGATTTTATTGTCATTTAGGATCACGTGGTATTACACTTTTTCTGACTCTTTTATCTGACTTTAGATTCCTGGCGCGTGGTATACCCGTTCCAACTTCTTCTTACCTGATATCAAGGGTATTATATTCTTATATTTGTATTGTTACGTTCAAGCTCCGCAGCTGAAGGAGTGAACACAACAGGAATCGAATTATTGGACTGATTTGGTCGTGTCCAGGCTCTAGACCGCAAGGGAGCTATGGCGAAAGACCAATGCAAATCGGGAGATACTTCGCTTCATTCTGAGGCTCTTAACGAGCCGGATAGAACCGGAGGTCAAATGGAGGACGAAGTGGAAACTTCAATTCGTGCTCCGCTAAACGGACACATGAGTTGAACTTTTATTTTAAAAGGCCCTAACTAGGTCAGTGTGCCGGAAGGGACGTACTTTAACGCCAGATGTGCCAGATGTACGTCCATATAGCTTTCGGTCATGGAACTTAATGCAAGTGACCAGAGAGAGGGCGAAGTGCAAGCGCGGAAGAGTTTACAATAAATACAAGAAAAGATTTTTCAAGTTAACAAACGAGGGTGTAATTTAATAGTACTATAATAAAAGCAATATTTAATAATACATTTTTAATTAAATATAAAAATACAAGTCTGGTTCTCTATTTTGAAGTGTGTTAGGGTACAGATGTATGTATGTGTGAGCGTGTGAGCATGTGTGTGTGTGTGTGTGTGTGTGTGTGTGTGTGTGTGTGAGCGTGTGAGCATGTGTGTGTGTGTGTGTGTGTGTGTGTGTGTGTGTGTGTGTGTGTGTGTGTGTGTGTGTGTGTGTGTGTGTGTGT
>NW_012131472.1:0-2941 GCF_000143395.1 Atta cephalotes | reverse complement strand
CATATCTTAGAACGTAGATGCTGAATTTGTACGTGCATGTTGGACTGTCTATACGACAAATTTGGAAAATTTAAACAAGCTAGAGATCGAGTTGCCTGGAACTATATTGTAAAATTGAAGAGTAATAATTATTCATCCAAGAATTTATTAACGCACCTGATTTGGTAAAACAATGTCTTATGAAGAAGATGTATTTAAAAATATACACAAGTACGAGAGGAATACATGTCCATTACGCTCGTTAGTAGATGTACTAAATAAAATATCTACTAGTCAACCTATTTGTATCCTTGAGATCGGACTACTAAGTTTATTCTCCGAAACTAACAAGCTTGTCCCTAAAGAATTGTTCAGTCCAAAAAAAATTATTAAGCATATGATGGAAATGCATGGACAAACTATGAAAATAATTTTTGAAGATCCTTTATACATTCACAAAATTGTTTACAAATATAATTCTGACGATGAAGAAAAGAAATATGTTTTTTCCAATAAGATGATGTTTTATGAAGATATTATCATTATATGCTATCTGTATTGTACTATAATAATGAGTGAATCATATAAAGATAGGACATTTTCATTAGTGACTACTTTAGCCAGCATAATGAGGAAAAAATATATTATACATGATGATATTTATCATCCAGAAACTTTGGGTCATGAGAATTTAGAAAATATCACTTGGTTTAGTATAGCATATTCTTTCCCGAGCATTACATTCTCGATTTTATATCATAATTTTGTCGACATTTCTTTGCCTTCTTGTTCGACATTTTCTGGTTATGATCTTCCTAAAATCTTTTACTCACCATTGCTCGCTCTAATTATTCCTATGTTAGATTCTACTCCACTTCCCCTGCTTATGACTTTTGCTATTTGCATTGATAACGAGGAAAGCATTAGATGTGGTACAAAAACTCCGATAGATACACTCTGGAATTATATCTATGAATTATACAATTCCCAAGTCTTTCCTATAAATTTGAAATTACGACTATGTGAGATGTGGGGCATTGTACATAAAATAGATAATGAATACAAATTTACTCCTTATTTTAAAAAAATATCATCAAGATATGTGTCTCAAGATTTCTCAGAATTTATGAAACAAGTTTAGAACAGATGTAAAAACGACTTTCTTTACTGAAGATGAATATTTCTATGAATATTTCTCTATAAAATATAAATAATGAATATTACATCAAAATTGGCAATTATGTTATACAATTAATTAATAATATATTTGTATCTATTTAAAAAATGATAATTTGTTTATTAAAAGCAATAGTACAATTTTACACAGCAATAACAGTACAATTTTTAAAATTATACTGTTATTTAATTCATAACATCATACAAATGGTATATAATTAAAATATAGCAAAATTGTATTGTTAATGTAAAATTTACGGAGCAAAATTGTATTATTATTTAATTAACATTATATAAATAATATATAATTAAAATATAATACATGATTGGCATCACCACATAATTAGTATACATTTTATAACAGATAATTCATAATGCGTTGTTTAAAATATATTGTACAATTTCTAATTTTAAATCTGATTTATAAAAGGAAAGATCCTTTTGTTTGAAGACAATTTGTGTACTCAATGTAATATCATTTCTATAGATTTTAAATTAACATAATATTAATTCTTACGTAATATTAATTACCTTTAAACTATATAATATGCTAGATCTTTCTTAATCTGAAAAATTGTCAAAATGTAATTCATTATTATTAATTATGTATTAGATCAGACTAATGTTTTCAATTAATTTCTATAATATTATTTTTGTGAAATATTTTATATGTAATTTTATATATGGCTGACTCTTACATTTACCATACTTAATGTATTTATACTTATATATGCAATTCAAAAAGGAAAAAAAATTTTATCGACATAAAAATAAAAATACAAATTATTTGAGCATTATATGGACTTTATGTAATATAATTATATGCAATGAAAATCAGATTAAAAATACTAAAATAAAACATATTTTTTTATATGATTCTGATGAATAATAATCACACTAAGTCATTTATTAATTCTTAAGTAAATTTAAATGAAAGTTAGTATATCGATTATGATATTAAATGTTTATAATAATAAATTTTTTTGAAACTTGTATGCACATTTAAATGCATATATACACCTAAAAAAACATTTCGTGTTAAAACGAATCTTAGTTAAAATTTTTGTGTTGAATTTTTAATATATCCGGGTGTTTTTTAATAATTATTAATAACTTAATAATTAATTATAATTATTAATAATAATTTAACATAATTGTGCTATTTGAATATTTTGTGTTAAATTAGAATTTAACATTTCTCAGTGTTAAAATAACACAATTTATAGATAAATAAGCAAATAACGTAAAAAATAATGTAGTTTTAAAACGTAAATTCTAAGAATAAATAAATAAAATGTGTTAATTTAATATATTAATTTAATATATTCTAAATGTTAATTTTATTGAAGAAATATGTTCTGTAAAACTAATTATTTTATATATGTACAAAAAGATATTTTGTTTTATTTATTCTTTGTAACAGAAATATTTGTTATATATCGCATATGTTAATCACAGAGGCATATTAGGCATGAGAGGCATATTATGCTCATTTTGTTAATTTTTTTATATAATATCTGTGTTACTGTCTAATATATTCATCTTATGTTAAATTAACATAAAAATTGGGAAAGTAGACTGTTTGGGACATGTGAAATATGTTAACTTTTTAACACAAAATTTTTTATTGAGTTGTCCGGAAAGTTCGTGCCGATGTTGAAGGAAAATTGAAACACAGAAAATTTAATTAATTTAAATTTAAATTTTAGTATACATTTATTAAATTATATAGGTTAGGCGGCACGAATTTTCTGGACAATATATATATGTATATATATACGCATAA
>NW_012131471.1:0-2940 GCF_000143395.1 Atta cephalotes | reverse complement strand
TCGACGCGGGATTCGTACGCTACCCGAAAGATGGGAAGAAAATAGTGGCCAGCGATGGACAATACTTTGAATCATAAATGTATAACCAGTTTTTTACAATAAAGCCTCGAATTTCGGAAAAAAAACAGCGGAAGCAAAGTTGTACACCTAATATATTACATTTTCCTATCATATTACATGTGCTGGCAGCATCATCACGATCGATGATATTATCACGTCTGACAATATCGCTGCGCTCACTTTTAGTAAAAGTAAAAATATTATTGGAATATAATCGAATAAGTACAACAAAAATAAAAAAAATAATATATATATATATATATGTATACATTTTGTATACGAGAATAAATAAAAGGAGTTACACAAAGGAAGCTGCAATAAAAGAAAAGATTATAAGTATAGGATGAACACTTTTTTATTTTGTTTTATATACACCGAAGACTGTTAAGACGTAGATAAATCCCGAGCAATCTCGCTACAGCAAAGAATGCTTTTCAGCGTCAGTCTTTTTCACGTCTTGTCCGCGCGCGGATTCATCAGTTGTATTTAAAACGGTTGTGTAATAAAATGAAATTCAAAAAGTTCTATAAATAAAAAAAGATGGGGAAAGGGAGAAAGATGTCCCTTTCATGGCGAAATTGAAAAGGAGGATGTCTCTATTAGCGGGTAGAGGATGCTCCCACCAAAGAGGAGGAAGTCGAGCATGAACTCGACAAAAGCCTCTTGATTATTAATTTCGTATCTTGTACGAGTGACGAATTGCTCGAGTTCATGCTTCACTTCTTCGATTTAACTGATGAGGAGGAATTATAATATTACAATTTTGTGTAATATATTTTGCTGTGATGGCAGCAGAGGCTGAGGAGGAGGTAGAGGCGGCAGAGATTGCCGCTTGGGCCGAACAGACTGCGTGAGTAGGGGAGATGGATGAGGAGGACGATGGAGGTGATGAAGGTGGCGGCTGCGGAGGAAGTATCGGGGGATATCAAGTAAGCATTACATTTTTACTTCTTTTCTCTACGCAGTATTTTTACATTTTTACTTCTCTTCTCTACGCGCTCCTCACCCTATTCTCCCCTCCCCCCGCCCTTCCTCTTTTCCAACAATTTCTTCTCGCGACTGCAATGCCAGCGCCGCCTGGCAGTTGTATCCATCAAGCGGTTGGTCCAGAACCCGTTAATATATACTACTGTTAAGTCTTAAAAAGAGCTAATCGCCTCAGAAGAACAACATTGATACAAACATACAATGAATATTATATACTGAATGCACCTATCTCATATCTCGTCGAACGTAATATATACTGAAGATGACTAAAAAATTAACCAAAACATGATTAGTGATTATTAAAATTATTGTAACTATTCTAATTAAAAGTCAGATACATGACTAAACGTTAATATTAATATTTATCGCAACTTTCTACAACACTAATTCCAAAAATCATTAAGTTTATTACTAGATTAATTGAAAAATAATTTAGTTAACATTTTGCATGAATATTCCAACCGAAAACTTTGTAATAACATTGCTCTCTATCATGCCGGTACAACGTGGCACATGCATTGGTTAGCGCGACTCAATCGAAACATCGCAAGGCATGTATCGCGAACCGATGTCTAACAACGAGATTTCGAGAAAAGATAACTCTGTCCGAAGAAGAAGAAATCGTTCCCACACATCGAGATATCGCATTACTATCCTGCGTGAGAATATGTAAAAACGAATTTGATTAAGGTATTTCAACTTTCGTAATTCCACGAAATAAACGTCGGTTATGGTGCACCAATCACAGCCTGCGACATGCATGTCGCTCGAACTCTCACATAAGATTTCGGCCACTCAGGCTAAAAATATTATTACTTTACGATCCTGCGACATAGTCATTATATTTATTCATTATTTTTAGATAGTTATCGTTTTCTTAATCGTTGTAATTACTTCATTCAACTGAAATAATGTAAATGAATTCGAATTAGTCGCGTTAGCAAGCGCCAATCAGAAACCGAAGAAAGAGTGGACCAGGGAGAAAGTCCTAAAAGTTAGAGAGAGACTAACTAATAACTTCAAAATCTTATTAAATAAGAAATTAAGTCAATTTTTCAAAATTACATTAAATTCATTGTTTCCATGCCAAATTTCAGCTTGATATGATTAATATTTCTATGAGAAATTTAATATTCAAATTTGTCACGTAATCTCAATTCTTGGAAAATCGAGTCTCCCCTTCCTCCCGATTCGCGCCATCTATATAGAGTGTCCCATTTTAATCGATCAAATATCTCCCAAATATCTCTTGAGTGCATTTTAAGGAAAAATGTTTCGAGCAAAAGTTTTGGAGGGGTACATAAGATAGTACCATTGATTTGACATTGGGTGGCGTCGTCAAGATCAGAGTAAGATCACTTTGAATTTTTTAAAAGGAACTCTCCATTTTGTATTATGTATTTTTGTACCTTACCTTGAGAGCTTTCCAAAACATTGTAATTAAGTTCATTTTCATTAAGTTACTTTTTGAGTTATAAGGATTGCAAGTTACAGCATCGCTGACATTAGCATTATCCAAAATGTCCGATCGATGGCTAAAATCTCTTGAATGTTGTTCAGGATCATGACCTGGATAATATTTGTCAAAATCAAGGTCATTGCTTTGTTCCTCTTATTTTTATTTTTGCATTAAAAATTCATTTACTCAGCAAACGCAATTGTATACCATGTAACATTTTTAAATCCGAATATAACCGAATATAAGGTTATGTAACTAGGATGCAACATGTTGCATTTATCATTAGTTGTAATTTCCCACTCAGATGAATAACAGAGATTATGTATAGTTACATATTTGCTATGTAGATGTTATAGATTATAATACATTTTTAGTTACATTTTTGTTATGTAAATGTTTCAATGTGTTTTATTTTTGTTATACAATTGTTTTGA
>NW_012131470.1:0-2941 GCF_000143395.1 Atta cephalotes | reverse complement strand
GATTATTCTTACTCTCAGTATTTATTACATTATGGTCTTAATAAAATCATTTATTATTAAAATATACGTATAGTTATATTATAGTTATTAATAAATCATAGCATTTTATTGCTAATTGTATAATCATTATTAGGATTGTTCATTCTTAATATATTTATGTACCTCAAATTTGCCTAAAAAGTAACCTGGAGTATACTGCATAGATTTTTTATCTGATACTTGACTTAAATCACGATTTACATCCAATCCTAAATGTGTGCTCAGTAGATCGCTGATTATTTCCAACCGTGCAGTATTACTTTTCTTCAGCTCGTTAAATTTATCTCCTTCATATACATATTTCATTGGATCTATCTCTAAATGGATTTGAGAGAACACAACTTTGCCACCACTATTAGGCAAAGTTGCGAGTAATATGCTTGGACTGTGCCATGTTTCTTCTCTGCCTAATACTTTTACATCAAACGAATGTAAATTTCCCTTTTTGTCCTTAACACTAGTTGACGTTGGAGTATTCAATGCGGACGTCCTAAAATATAACATATATAATTGGATATAATTACAATATTTTTTTCAGATTTATTTTGGTCTAATATTTTTCTTTTCTTCTCACGATAATAAAATATATATTTTATTTTATTAATACAATGAAGATATTACCTTATATCTTCGTGTTCTTGAGAAAAACGAGTTCGTACAGGGGATGCATGATAGCAAAAGATGTGATGCATCATACGTACTTGTTTCCATTTACCATATGAAAAGTGTACGAGTTCATTCTCACGTACTTCGGCAGTCTTGAACGATGGTAGCAAAATATGTAACATGTCAGAACATAACGCTAAGAGTTTGCCTCCTTGTATAATGTATTCTACAAGCTGAGCACCGAGCTCTGCACCAACATTACCACAAAGAACTACTAAAGAAACCTGATCTATCCAAATTTTGCAACTATTATAGTCCCCTTTACAAAATACATGGATGTCATACCTGTAACATCACATGAAAAATATAAAAATTATGTTATCTTATAAAAAAGTAATGATTTATAACTAATAATTAATGAAATAAATAACTTAATTATCTGCAGAAGCAAGTTGTTAAAATTTATTATGTTTTGATACAACTTACTGATCAACAAACTTATAGATCCTAATATAATATAAAACTTAACATAATATACCTATCTCGCTCTAGCACTTTTGATAATAAATTTTCTAAATTGTCGGTCGCACCTAGAGTATCTGCACAGACGAGAACATTTGGTGGTTTAATCACCTTACTGGGAATTTCCCCTACTTCCAATTCAGAATTTCTGTAAATTAATATAATACAAATAATTTTATTCTTTTATTGTTCATTACATAAATATAAATACAGTAATTCATTACATAAATATAAATACAGTCATTAAATATATCCTATATATTCTTTTTATTATTTTTAGACATATACTCACTTGCAAGTTGTTTCTTTAGTACTCTTGTTTTGATCAATATTTTCAACTTCTTCATTAGTATTGTCTTTTTTCTCCATGTTGTCAGGTAAATAAATTTTAGTTAAATCAGGTTTATATCCTCCAGTAGCGGCAAGAAGGACGTCGCTTGGTAATGCTCTATTGTATGGATTTTTTACCAATCCTCCTATACGTTCATCAGTTGGTGACGAATTACATGTTGCTGGTGCTGAATTAGATGTTTTAACACCTAAAAGATGTAAAATTAAAAATATACCTACAAAAATTTTTAGAGACAATTTTGCATAATCTATCTTTCTTACTTGTTACGTAGAAATCTTCCGTAAATGCTTCAGAATTCACATTTTTATCTTGTGATCGTACACTCACACCACATATAATCCCTTTAGGCTTATTTTTCTGGGAAGATACTCGAGCTGCTTCACACTTCGCATAAAAACTATCTGTAAAAGCATACAATTATTTCACATATTAAAAGATTATTATTTCATATATTACAATAAATACAAGAGTTGAATCATTATAACTTACTTTTATTTGGTGGTGGGCCAAGGTGTCCAGTATCATTATAAATATACGGTTTTCCCGATACTAAAACAGCTGAAAAAATAAAGTAAAATGAAGCAAATAAATGTCAAGTTTTTGGAATATATTATAAAAAATATGAAATATGAAATATATTATATTTCGAGATGCAAGAATAATATATACATTGAACACGTGTTAAACATAAGCCATGATTAATACAATATTGTCCTTGCATGACTCCAGTTATCAAGTTCGTAATATGTTCTATATCCGTTTCTAAAATAAAGCTCATATTCGTATCTGATGTTGTCCATGCCATGATTAAACCATAATCCTCAAGCTGTAAAATAATATGTATAAATAGAACATGATAAATTGACTTGCAATTAGTTACAAAATAATAATAGTTTCAAAGCTTACATAAATTATACATGCAGAATGTATAACAATAGAGCACAGAATGTATAACAAATAATTAAAGACTTGAACATTGTACTTTTGTAGAGACTGTTGAGGCCCGAGATCTATAAGTTTCCATATCAACTTCGACAAGAATATGCAGCTTGAGATCAGATTTGCTTGAAATCTGACAGCAATTACTCGCGTACAGGGGAAACGACTTTCCACTTGGATAACTCAGCCAGTCAGATATATCAACTTTTTGCTAATAAAATAATAATCATCAATTTTATTGTTTCACTTTTATAAATATAAGTGAAATAATATTTGTCATATTATACATACTTGAGGATATATAGTATATAATTTTGCATTTTCTTGAAACCATACTAATTCGTCAAGTTTCGCAAGATGTTTGTTAGTACACAAGCGAGAACTCATAAAATGTTCATCGTCATATCGTGATGCGTTGCGATCTTAAAATCATTATAAAATATATATATATATATATATATATGTATATATATATATATAATG